>NW_009731265.1:4561-12310 GCF_000703405.1 Apaloderma vittatum | reverse complement strand
TCCAGCCCCAACACTCTGTGATTCTGTGATTTGCTCTTGCATTTGCTCAGTACCTGCCCAGGGAGATCCTGCCTCATCCACAGTGAAGATGATGATGGCACCAGACTCCTGGGCATTTGTGAAGGGGTCCCTGCTCAGGAGCACACCAGCCCCTCCAGGCTGCCCTCGGTTGTGCTCGGTGTCACACGCGTGCCCAGGTTTGTGACCAAGGAGAGGCCAAAAAGGGGAAGCAGTGAAGGGGCAGCAGAAATAACCGCGGAGCTGACGCGTGCAGACAGAGAGACACCTGTGAGCGATATTTTTCTTTAATGTTGACAGACTCTGATTTGCAGCTCGGCTGTTACCAGAGCTGGCCAAAAGGCTTTCAGGAGAACACTCTCCATCAGAGGGTCCCTTCATCCACAAGGTCTTGTCCTCCAGGGCTGGAGGAGCCCTTCCAAGCAGGCAGACAAGACTCCCACCCCTTCTCCAGCTCCTGTACCCTCCACAGCAGCGGCCGGGCAGCTCCTCCAGCTCCTCTGTGCGCCCCAAGACCTCAAAGCATCTATTTCAGCCTGAACATACCCAGGAGTCGCCTGTAACCACCCGCTGCCTCCTGACAGGTTTTCTTTCTCACAGCTCCGTCTCCCATCGGAAATCACACGGACTGCTCTGTGCAAACGCTCTTTCTTTTCCTAAGAAAGCCAACGCAAACACAAGCGTTTTGAGGACATTGAAAAAAAAAATCCAACAATATGAGCGGCTTTTGTAACCAGCTCTGTTATCTTCACTGTTAAGCAAACAGCTCTGAGTGAACAGACTCTCATTTCCCCTGTGCCTGTCACACTGCTCCCACCTTTAATGAAATAAGGAAAAAAAAAAAAAGAGGAAAAAATGAGATGTGTTGGAAGAGTTAAGAACTTTACATTTGGGTTTTTTTATCTGAAATCATTAATCTCTTTCTTTCCCTTTTCTTTCAAAGTCGTGGCAGCATTAATAGGGTGACTAGAGCAGAGCAGGGTTCGGTTACAGCATTGGTGTCATCTCCTGCGCCGTTCAGCTGGGAACAAGCCTGGAACATCTCCTGCTCCTCTTCTCCATCACGGACCTTGGGCTCGACCAGCCCCATCCAGAGCCCTGACACAGGACACAACACCTTGTGGAGCCCGGAGCCAGGGACACCCGTTCCTGCCGTGCCCGGGGTCACCAACCCTGCCAAAGGAGAGACCTCCGGAGTCCAGGTGTGTGGTGGTGGCCGCCTTTGAGGCAGCTGCAGGCAGTCGGGCTGCGGGCCCTCAGGCCAGGGAAAAAAGGATGTTCTGCAGAAATGGCTGGATGATCCGCCCCATCTTCTGACTATTGACGTGAACACACCGGACCTTTCACCAAGCAGATGCAGGGTCAGAGCACCCCTGAGGCAGCTGTGGGAGCTGGGCTGCAGAGCACCAGCCTTCAGAAACAGCTCCTTAGTCGCTGACTCCGGTTGTCACCAGGATGAGGATGGGATGTACTGGCCCGAGTGAGCTCCTGAACTCAGGAGGGACAAAAAAGTGCCTAGAGTCCCGTGCCTCAGTGAGGTGTGTGTAGGTATGATGCAGGGAGGAGGAGCAAGCATTTGTCTCAGCATCCCGCCCAGGAGAATGTGAAGGAAAGGTCTCTGGGGTCTGGTGCATCCACTCCTCTTCCTCACCCACGGTGGAAGCTGCTGTGGCAGTTTTGAAGGATACCAGTATTTTGGGGCCCCCAGGAGCCACCAGAACCAGAGGATCTCACGCAGCGACAGCCGTGGGGCCTCTTCACCAAGGCAGTGCTGTGCAGGCAGCAGGGTCCCGCGGAGGACATCTGAGACCTGTCGAAGCCGTCTCCGCTCTGGGGCCCTGAGTAAGCGTCAGGAGAGTCAGCAGCAACCCACAGCGCAGTGTTTGCCGTGGGCTTCAGAAGGTTTGGCATTCCACAGCTGAGCCAGGACGGACATCAGGACCCTGCTGTCAGGATGAGAAGACAGACTGGTCCCACGGGAGCCCATCGTGCCACCAAGTCAACATGATGCAGAGCGCTGGACAAAAGGACCTTTGGTGATGGGAGCTGGGCAGATGGGAGCGTTCCTGTGACTTTTCCATGGGACTGAGATGCTCCAGCCCTGCGGAAAGAGCCCGTTCCTGCTGTAGTCCAGGCTGAGGAACCAGAAGGCTCCTGACAGGACCATGGCTGCTGGAGCCAGCATCTCCACCCTCCTCCATATTATAATGATGCAAAAGAGCCCTCAAAGGCGGTGCAGAGCATGCTGACCTTCCAGCTCTGGCAAGCTTCCCCCTGAGGTGTCCCCACAGTGCCTGGGGGACACGTTAGCACTGACCTCGTCGCTCCTGAGGTTCACCCAGCAGAGGCAGCAGAAGAGTTTGCACCCACAGGGAGCGGAAGGGAAGGGAGAGGTGGGGAAAGGGGCTCTCCTTGCTGCTCAATTCAGCAATGAAGTTAATCTCAGACTGTCCATGGACGCACAGAACTGTCCTTGCTGCTCCTCCAGCAATACATAGTGCTCATTCTTCACGTGCAGCTCCCAGCTACCTGGGGCAGACTGCCACTGACTCCAGGCATAAAAAGGATTCATTGATGCAGCTGGTTCATACACCCATGAGAGGAGCAAGAAGAAGTTCAGCGAAGCTACTTTGATGTTGAAGGACAGCTCAGATGTACAGCTACAGAGCAGCGGGGGATCAGCCAGACGCTGGGGCAGAAAAGGATCCTGAGGGACAATGTACATCATGCCAAGCACTGCTCAAAAGCTCGGTGCTCCTGCAAAGACAGAGAGCATCCTCGTGGAATGTGAAGGACATAGAAGACCATCATCCTGATCTAGTGGGAGATGTCCCTGCCCATGCCAGGGGGATGGAACTAGATGATCTTTAAGGTCCCTTCCAACCCTGAGAGTTCTATGATTCCATGATCCCTTTGTACTCCTCTCTAGAGCCTTCAATCCAGTTTGGGACATCACGGTTTCAGGGTTTAAACATGGACAAATAAACCCTTTCCCAGCCCCACAGGGCTCTTCAGTGTGTAAACAGCTTCAGCAGGGGGCGCCAGGGTCCCTCAGCGCTGCGAGGCAGGAGGACGGGCCATCCCCCACGCCATGGCAAACAGCACTTTGCCCATCCAGCTGTGGTTCCTGCGCCAGGCTCCGGTCTGACGACCGAAGAGGTGTTCACGGTCTGGGTGCTGAGATAACAGGTGAAGGAACAAACAGAAAGCAAGCTGCGGGACAGCAAACAAAGCCAGCAGCGGTAGGTGATGGTAAATCAGGAGGAGTAAGAGCCCTGATGCTCCTCAGCTGGACTCTGCCCAGTCTCTGCTGCACGGACCACGCAGGGGAAGCATCTCCAGGAGAAACCAGCAGCAATGAAGGGGCTGATGACCCAAGCCCACACTTCAGAGATCCCACCACCCTCAGCTTCCCTTGAACCTCTTGGCCAAACCAGTTGCTCCAGGGCCAGAAGTGATGCAGTGGCTGGTGCTCCTTCGGTCGCGTCCCCCCTCCCTCCGGCAGCACGCGCTCGGCCCCTGCAACCCGCCCCAGGGCAGAGAAGGCGGACGACACGCTCGCGGATCTGCCGCGTCCGCACCCCATACACGATGGGGTTGAGCATCGGCGGCACCACGACGTAGAGGTTGGCCAGGAGGATGTGAACGTGACTCGGGATCTGGTGGCCAAACCGATGCGTGAGGAAGGAGAAAAAAGCGGGCACGTAGAACATGAGGATCACGCAGAGGTGGGAGCCGCAGGTGCTCAGGGTTTTGAGACGAGCCTCCCGGGACGGGAGCCGAAAGACCGTCCTGAGGATCAGAGCGTAAGAGACAGCGATGAGCACGACGTCCAGGCCGGAGGAGAGAAGAGCCGTGGTGAGCCCGTACCAGACGTTGGCTCTGATGTCGGCGCAGGCCAGGCGGGCGATGCCCATGTGCTCGCAGTACGTGTGGGGCATGACGTTGTGCCCACAGTACGGCAGCCGCTTGAGGAGGGAGGTGGGCGGGGACAGGATGGAGCACGGCTATCTTCCCGATCACCGAGGGCGTTAAGGTGGAAGAGTATCGCAGCGGGATGCAGACAGCCACGTAGCGGTCGAACGCCATGGCCAGCAGGACGGAGGATTCCACGATGAAGCTGAAATGGGTGAAGAACATCTGGGTGATGCAGGCGTCGAAGGAAATTTCCCTGGCGCTGAACCAGAAGATCGCCAGCATCTTGGGCACCGTCGTGGTCGAAAGCAGGAGGTCAGAAACGGCCAGCATAGCGAGGAAGAGGTACATGGGCTTGCTCCTGTCCGTGGTGATGACGAAGAGGACGACGGAGTTGCTGAACACAGCAGCGATGTACATCAGGCAGAAGGGGACGGAGATCCAGATCTGGGACTCCTCCATGCCCGGGATGCCCGTCAGGACGAAGGTGATGGGATCGAAGCTGCTCTCGTTGAGCTCGTACATGGTGCGTCCGTGCCTCAGCCTGACTCTGCTCTGTGCAGGGAGGAGAAGGGATGAAGGACACCCAGTGAGGCTGGTGTTAGCCCCTGCCCCCACACAATCCTCTTCTATCTCTGCTTTACCCACTGCCGCAAAAAAACCTTGTAAAAGTCATCCTCACTCACTTTGTCAGAGGGCTCTGTACCTGTGTGCCAGGTCTCTGTCAGGACCGTGTGTTCCTTCATGGAAATCAAACAACACAACGCCTGTCCAGCTCCGTGACCAGCTGGTTTCTGAGAGCTCCTTGCACAAACTCTTACGACAAGAAGGAAAACTACCCCGACACTCACAAGTGTCTGGGACATCCAACCCGGCCTCTGAGGGTTGTGACCACCCCCGAAGCTTTTGCTGGACATGTCACTCCCTGTATTTCCAACAGTATAAATACGTTCACCCATTCGCAAACTGCCAAGTGCTTTGTGTCCCTCTTCCCCATCCCGCCAGGATTTCAGAGACTCAAACCCTGGCAAACCCTGGCAAACCCCAAGGGGGGAGAGGCTAGACTCCCACCATGCTCAGGCTTCTTGAGCGACCTGGAGCCACCCTCCTACCCAGCAAATCCCTGTCTCTTCCTTCACGTCTTTCCCTCTCCTTCGTGAAGAGGGCAAAGGCACGGTGGGCTGCACAGCATCTTCGCTGGACAAAGCCCAAAGGTGACAAGTGCTCCTGGGGCAGACAAGTCCCCGTAACACTCTGGAGGGATACCCTGGGAGCAGACTTCTGCACGAGTGCTCAGCCCACGTGGGACCTTGCAGCCTCCAGCAAAACCTCCTGCAGCTTCCCCAGGTCCCAGGGTGCCAGGACAGCCTGAGCACAGGGCACAGCCCCATGAGAGATGAGCACAGCCCCACAAAGAGTTCAGAGCGAGCCCCACAAAGGGCTTTTAGCACAGTCCCGTGAAGGACCGGCTAGCCTGAGGGTGTTTTTGCAGAACAAGCCAAGCCTGCAGAGTCCTCCGTGGACCCTTTGCCACGAGAAGGGCTTTGAGGAGAAGGAATGCCTCAGGTTTTATCCGCTTCCCCGCATTTTGCTTGTTTACAGCCCCACCCCATGTGTGCTCTGTCATACAGGAGAAAAAGCCAAGGCCAGAGTTGGGATGCAAGAAAATTAGTTTGATTTGGACCGAAGGCAAAGCTCCGTTCTTGACCCCGCTTGCAGCCTTACTTTTATTGTGAGCTGCAGGTATCGAAGTGCAAGAGGTGTTTGCATTTCTAAGCATTCTGATTAAGGAGGATTCTTGTCCTCTCTGAACCTGAAGTCCACTGAAGACATCGATCAGCACAGAAAGGGTCTGCAGCTCACCACAAGTATTTATCCAAATGTCTCTTCCACTCTTAAAACACGTGATGCAAGAGGTGAATACAGACAAGCTGGATCTATTACTGCAAATTAAATCAGCCTGGGAACGTCCCCAGACTGCCGACGCCGACGCCTGACTGCGTGCGGTTTGCAAAGCAACACTTCACTCCTCCAGCTCTCGCTGATAAGGGAATATATTTCCCTCACACGCTGCTTTACTTCCTCTCCTTTTCCCACCAGAAAGCGTCCCCCCCAACCCCAGCGTTTGGTGTGAAGTGACTCACCAGGGGCCAGCCCCGAAGAGGAGAGCGGGACCTGGGGGGAGCGCGGGTCCCCGTCCCTCCGCTGCTAATCCTGCCCCTCCTGCATCCCAGGATCAACGGCAGCCCCACCGGTGTGTGGAAGTTTAAATTGCAGGTGCATTAAAGATTAACAGCGGTTAACACTCAGAGGTGAGGCAGGATATTTCCTGCTTGCCCATCATTTGCATTGCAAGTGTTTCACTCTGTCCCTTCACCCGAGAGGGCTGACGGGGAGCGGGGCTGGGGGCTCCCGAGGAGCATCTCCCCTCTCCAGGAGAGGTTTATCCATCACAGGGTGAAAACTGCCCCTTTCATCAGTGAATCCTCCCAGAACAGGGCTCCTGTCCCTCTGCGGGAGGGTCTCTCCGCCGCCCGCCCCAGCCCGTGGTCAATGGTCGACTCCAAAACGAAGCCCGTGAGCGCAGACGGGGAAGGCTGCGGGCATTTCTAGTCTGCTGGTCCGAACCGGCATCAGCCGGCGGAAAAGCAATGCCACAGCTGCATTATTTATGACATGCTGGTATAACAAAGGGATCTTTAAAGTACTGATGGTGGCAAAAATAAATTAAAAAAATAACCAAACCAAACCTGAAACAAGAGCTCTCTCTGTTCAAAAGATGCAAAAAGTGAATTAAAAGGTGATCTGAAAATGTCTGTAACCAACTTGTTGGAGATCCATCAATGCAGCAGAAAAAAGAGTGTCTGAATACACAGAACTGTATGAATGAATTTATTTTTCTTTCATCCCAGGACCAAATCAAAATGATTGAAAGTATGAATGAAGTATTGAATTAATTTTTTGTTGTTGCTGTTCATCCCAAGACCAAATCAAAATGATTGAAAGTAATTGCGCTTGTTCTGAGGAAAGAAAGGAACGTGAATTCTGAATCACTTGCCCCGCAGTGGCACGTTCATCGTCCAGCGCTTTCTTTGGGCGCTGTCGTGCCCCAGGCTGCGGGCAGACAGAAGAGAGGCGCCCCACTGGGGTTTTAGCAGGGGGGTCACCTCCCTCCACCAAACGTCCCCACGCAGGGGTGCCCGACCAGGGCTGAGCCCCAGGAGCTCCCTCACAGCGACGTTTGCGTTTCAGTCCCACGAGCTGCAGATGAACTGTTCTCCTGTGCTGCTAACCCAGGAAAAACCAATTGCACAAGAAGAATATGCACGTCCCCTCTACTTCACTGATAATTGTTTTGTCTGCATTTCCCTCGTCTGGCTCAGTTCTATAAATCAGCAGTTCGTGGCGTTTATTGAACACAGGAGCCTCCACACTAGAGCAGTAGCTGGAGCGATTGACTTGTTTTTCCGGCAGCCCGGTGGTTTGCTCACTGGGAACCATTGCACAAGTTCTCCATGTCAACATTCATCTATAATTTACTGGGAGGAAGGAGGAAAAAAAAAAAAAAAAGAAAAAGAGGAATGAATATTTAAAAAAAACAGGACAAAACCTCGAGGAGGGTTTGTGCACCAGAAAAACTCCCCGTTTTCCACCAGCCGGTCTGGCGCGTGTTCGCCCGACAGCGCCTCATGTACTGGACCTGCAGGAGCCCACACAGAAAGTTCATCTTATCAGAGTCTGGCTTTTAATTTCCTTTTAATTTCTCTTGCTGTGGTTTCTAAGGAAGGGAGCTGGCCCTAAGCCTTTTCATACCGA
>NW_009731265.1:0-4547 GCF_000703405.1 Apaloderma vittatum | reverse complement strand
CTCCTTGGCTGTTAGAAACGAGGAGGAGTTTGGATTTCAGAGATTTTACATCAGGGGGTATTTTTAAGAAAAGGTGGGATCCTCTTTGGCCACACACTGATTAAAGAGCAAGATGAAAATTCAGGTCTCTGCTGCTAGAAAAGGGCAACGTGTCTCAGGACGACAGGACAAAAATATTAAAGTCACAGGTTAAAAAAGACTTTTTTCTTGCCAACACTTGTCACACAAGGGCAGACACCGGAGAAGAGCAGTCTGGCATCTGGAAACACCCATTTCCTCCCCCTGTGCCTGGAATGACCAGTTCAAGAAAAGATGGTTTAAGTTAAATGAATTTAATCTGCCTCAAACATTCTTGTGCACACATGGGAGAAGGTTGGGACCACTCTCCAAGCTTCTCCCTAGAAGAAAGGACAACCCAAATTACGTCCTCAGGCACATATTTAAACAAGACCAAAGGGTAATCTTGTCAGCAGTAAAAGGGAATTATATTTATTCCAGAACCTATTGGGCAGTCATTTATTTTAGCTCTTCCAAACATTTTAGTAGCTCCAGTATTTCATATATTTTATTTTTTTTTTATATGTATACTTCCAATATTTTCCAAGAGCAAGTGTAACCTCATTTTACCGGATAACCTGAATACCTTTTCCCTGCCATGTAAAATCATTTCATGTGAAACATTGGGTTTTTTAGTGTTCCCATTATTTCTCTGAAATCTGGCACGGTAAAGGATGGGATGAGGGAGTACTCAACCTCTTTTCACTCCCTTAAATATGCTTTGTTTTTCTTTTCCTATGATGGATCTAGTAGGAGGATGCACCCAGCACCAGGGAGGTCTCCCACAGCCTCAGCTCCACCGGCTCCCAACGCCTCCTGTGCCTGGCTTCAGCTTTGCTAACGTTGAATTAATTGCTTTTTTTCACTCGGTTCTTAATATAACTGTTAAATTTCTTGCCCAGCAAGAACTGCAGAGTCTGCAAAAATTAAGTGTCTCTGGTAAAGTGGTTCTTGACCAAAGCCCAGTAACCTGGAGGAGAGACGGGCAAAGCATCCTCCCACGAGGCAGAGGAGGGCTCACGGCCAGCGCTGCACCCCAGACCTGCCCCGCTGGACTCGGGGGTTCCCAGGAGGCTCCCGGGCTCTGACACACGCGGGCAGCACCCACTCTGCTGCGTAAAGGTACGTCTCTGTGTTCCTGGCAAGGCAGATTCACAGTTTGTGCACTTCTCTGCACGCATGGTCGCTGGTGCAAATCTGCAACCGGGGCAAAACGTGCCTGAGGAAGGCAGCTCCTGGCTCCTCATTTTCCAGCATTTCCAGAAACCTGGAGACAAATCCGCCTCTCCCTTGCTGTGCCCCTCCCGCTGCCACCAGCCTGGCCGGGGAATACCTTCCAGATCGATATTATTGCAGTTCGCAGCCCTTTAATTTGGGATGAGCTCTGGCCTCCTGCCCAACAGAGCTCTCTGAACACGTTCCTGGCCCTCGACACTCTCAGCAGCGATGCCTGGAATTTATTCCATGGAGGCTGTGTCTGTCCGTGACCTTGCAGGTGTCCTCTGGATGGGCGAGCTCAGCCTGGGGGTCTGCGGGGCTCCCACGGCCCCGGCAGGCAGCGAGGGGACAGAGGACACGAGCGGGCAGGTCCATCCCACCTTGAGCCCCCCACCAAGCCTGGCCGGGAGAGTCCTTGGTGCTGCCTCCCCATCACTGCCGGGATTTAGAGCCCCATGAATATCTCCTGATACTCTTTTACCAAAGAGCAAGGCGCAGACGGTGAGATACAGGACACAGGGGATGATGCTCCCACCACGGGATTACTGCTCCAGGGCTGCAGCTCCTCCTGGGATGAGAACTCCCCTTGTCCCTCCCAAATCTGGAGAGGGTCTGAGCAGCCCCTCGGCTCCGGTACGGCCAGGGCCAGGCTTCATCCTGCGGAGGGGACCTGTCTGAGGCTCTGAGGGTGCTGGTATCTTCCACCCTCGGGCACACGGAACCTGGCACCAGCCCCTGCAGCCCCGCAAAACGTCCGTGAGAAAGAGACCTGGCAGAGCCGGCGACAACACGAATCAAAAGTTCCACCCCTAAAATCCCCTTGTCCTGGGTGGGATCTTCCATGGCAGGAGATCGTTGCATGCTGTTTGTCCTCTCTCCTCTGGGCAACAGCTCCACCTGCCCAGGGCTCCGGGGGTCGGGAAGGGGCTGGGGGGGAGGCCTGGGCTTGCAGAAGGACTCAGGATCCCTGGAGGGTGGGGAATAGCTCCTCAACAGGGGATAACAACACCCCCAGTGGCCATGAAAATGTTCAGTGGGAGCCATGCAAAGAGTTTTAAAAATTGCTTTTGTAGCTCTTCTTATGCTTTTCGAAATGCACCATTTAGATTCCCTTCATTTCTCATTTTAGGGAGGAATTTGAATTACACCCGAGCTATCCAAGGCAGAAGCTGGGTTCCCTCCAGGGTAGGCAGCAACTCTCTCTGCAGCCGGTCACGATGTCCCATCCTCGCTGCCCAAGTCACCGCGTCCTGGCAGAGAGTGGGACCCGCTGGGCAGACCGAGGACCCTGGCACAGCCCCAGCACTACCCCAGCCTTGTGACAGGAACTGGGACCCAGAGCAGGGCAACAGAGCTGGGGAAGGGTCTGGGGAACAAGTGTGGGGAGGAGCAGTTGAGGGGGCTGTTCAGCTGGAGAAGAGGAGCCTGAGGGGAGACCTCATCGCTCTCTGCAGCTCCCCGAAATCCGGGAGGTTGTAGCAAGGTGGGGTCGGGCTCCTCTCACAAGATGCAAGCAATAGGTCAAGAGGAATTGGCCTCAAGTAGCTCCAGGGGCAGTTTAGATTGGACATTAAGAAAAAATTTCTTCCCCAAAAGGGTTGCCAAGCCCTGGCTTGGCTTGGCCAAGGCAGGGGTGGAGACCCCATCCCTGGGGGGATTTAAAAGCTGGGGAGATGTGGGGCTCAGGGCCACGGGGCAGTGGTGACCTGGCAGTGCTGCATGAGCGGTTGGACTCGATGTTTCTGAATGTTTTTTCCAAGCAATTCTATGGTTATTCTGTAGGAGACCAGAGGAAGACGGGACGTTCAGGAGAGTGAGCTCTAGAGGTCTCTGCAAGGCAAGGAACGCCTCGGTCCCGCAGCCCCCGGCAGCCAGGGATGGAGGAGCCAGCAGGGTCCAGCCAGGAGATGCTGCGATGAGGAGGAGGAGGAAGGAGAGGAGGATGCGGGATGCTCGGCACAGAGCCAGGGCACGAGCCCGGTGTGCTGGTCCGTCCTCTGGGACGTGAGGGGCTTCCGAGGCTCGGTCAGATGCAGCCCCACGCCAGGTCCCCCTCATCCTTCACCCCACGGCTGGAGCAGCTCTGATTTCATCGGAGATTTAAGAAACATTTGCCAAAACCCTTCGGCTGCCTTATGGCTCACACGCATTGGGGGGTGCACTGAGCGTGGAAGTTCTGCACCAACCTTAACTGCGGATGCTTCAGCCCTCCCCTGAGAAAAACCTGCACAAAACGACAAAATCTGCACAAAACCAGAGCAAAACCTGCACAAAACCAGAGCAAAACCTGCACAAAACCAGAGCAAAACTTGTGCAAACTGTACGCAAAACATGAGTAAAACCTCAGCCAAACACACAAAACCTGGACAAAACATGCACAAAACCTGCAAAAAAAAAACTGCACAACACCAGAGCAAAACCTGTGCAAAACCAGAGCAAAAGCTGTGCAAACTGTACACAAAACCCGAGTAAAACCTCAGCCAAACACACAAAACCTGGACAAAACATGCACAAAACCTGCAAAAAAAACCTGCACAACACCAGAGCAAAACCTGTGCAAAACCAGAGCAAAAGCTGTGCAAATTGTACGCAAAACCTGTGTAAAACCTCAGCCAAAAATGCAAAACCTGCACTAAACATGCACAAAACCTGCAAAAAACTGCGCAAAACCAGAGCAAAACCAGAGCAAAAACCAGAGTAAAATCTGTGCAAAAACAGAGCAAAACCTGCATAAAACCAGAGCAAAACCTGCCAAAACCTGAGCAAAACGTGCACAAAACCAGAGCAAACCTTGCACAAAACCTGCGCAAAACCTGCAAAAAATCTGTGCAGAATCTGAGCAAAACCTGCAGAAAACCTGCACAAATCCTTCTCAAAACCTGTGCAAAACCTGCAAAAAACCTGCACAAAACCAGAGCGAAACCTGCAAAAAACCTGCACAAAACCAGAGCGAAACCTGCAAAAAACCTGCACAAAACCAGAGCGAAACCTGCAAAAAACCTGCACAAAACCAGAGCGAAACCTGCAAAAAACCTGCACAAAACCAGAGCGAAGCCTGCACAAATCAGAGCAAAACCTGGCCGACACCGCTGCTCTGCCCGAGGGTTTGCGGATCAGTTCTGCCCACACTTGGACCCTCTTCCTCCTGGCACCTTCTCCCCCTCCTTCCTCCACGCACCCGGTACAGAAACCCTGGCACCTGCCCTGGGTTGGACCTGCTCCCCTCCGAGGAGAGCAGCTCCGCGGGGACGCTCGCACAGGCTGGGCAGGAC
>NW_009731264.1:0-30308 GCF_000703405.1 Apaloderma vittatum | reverse complement strand
AATTAATTAATTTATTTATTTTTATAGTTTTTAATTTCATAGGTTTTTTATTGGTATTTTTATTCTTTTTATTTATTTTTTTTATTTTATCTTACAAATCTGGTTCCCTTCAGGATCTTACAAAACCTTCTACCAGGCTGGAGAGGGGGTAGGATGGAGTGGAAGTGCAGGGGTGTCCCAACTGAGCTGAGGTGATGGTAGAGCACCCCATTTTGTGGAGCATTTCCTGCATCACATTTCAGTCCCCAACCTCTACCTTCTCTCATTTTATTAAGTGCTCAGTTCTTTGACTTCAGTGAGTTGGTCAACTTATCATCCACCTGAATTATCTCACTCTTGCTTTTGTTAGAGATACAGTACTCTATACTAGTTGATCAAGAGTAACCAGTGAGAACTGTCCCCTTTGGTGGCACTTCCTTGTTAATTTGGCTTATTTTAATCACTTTGTCATGCTGGCAGTTGTTCGGGAGAGTATTGCTTTGCTGCTTTTGCTGCTAAGAGGAAAGTCTGTGGAAATGCAGTTTAAATAGAGCTAGGAGGAGACTGAATCAGATTAGGAGGGAGGAACAGGAGGTGTCAATGTGAAAGAGTAGTAACCGTAATAACTGAATGTGCTTTGTTTTATACTTCTCCAGCTTTACCAAATGCTTCAGTTTGTTCTAAGGTCTAAGAGATGAGAATTATCATACAATCATAGAATGTTTTGGGTTGGAAGGGACCTTTAAAGGCCATCTAGTCTAACCCTCCTGCAGTGAGCAGGGACATCTTCAACTAGATCAGGTTGCTCAGAGCCCCATTGAGATTGACCTTGAATGGCTCCTGGGATGAGGCCTCCACCACCCCTCTGGGCAACCTGTGCCAGTGTTTCACCACCCTCATTGTAAAAGGTTTTGTCCTTTTGTCTAATCTAAGTCTACCCTGCTCTAGTTTAAAACTATTGCCCGTTCTCCTAACACAACAGACCCTGCTAAAAAGATTTTTCCCAGCTTTCTTATAGGCCCCCGTTTAAGTACTGAAAAGTCTCCTGCTAGCCTTCTCTTCTCTAGACTCAACAAACCCAACTATTTCAGCCTTTCTCCATAGTAGAGGTGTTCCAGTCCTCTGACAATTTTTGTGACCTCCTCTGGACCTGCTTCAACAGTAGCGGCCTTCCAGTACTTCAAGGGGTCGCACCGGGAGCAAGGAGAGGGACTCTTTATCAGGGACTGTAGTGATAGGACAAGGGGTAATGATTTCAAACTGTAAGAGGGTAGATTTAGATTAGCTATTAGGAAGAAATTCTTTTCCTTGAGAGCGGTGAGACACTGGAACAGTTTGACCAGAGAGGTTGTAGATGCCCCCTCCCTGGAAATGTTCAAGGCCAGGCTGGATGGGGCTTTGAGCAACCTGGGCTAGTGGGAGATGTTCCTGCCATGGCAGGGGGGCTGGAACCAGATGATCTTTAAGGTACCTCCCAACTCAAACCACTCTATAGTTCTATGAGTATATGCATCAAAAAGGAATTTGACTGCAAAGGATGAAATATAGTGCAAAGGAAGAGTAATTTCTAGGATGAGTCTGAATATCCTACTGTATTTATAAATCTTAGAATTGAGGAGGAGATAAAAACAGACGATTGCTGCTGCTGCATACAAATACAGTAAAAGAACAAAACTTCTGTGCTGACACGAGCAAGTAGGGCCATAAAACAAGGCAGAATTTGAAACTTTCTTACCTGTTAGAAAGTTCCTCTCATAATTTTATTAATGGGTATTAATCTGCCATGTGTATAAAACAGATAGACTACAATCTCTCCCTTAGCAAGCTTGTATCAGTTGTTTCTCTTTTAATCGTGTTCTAAGTAGATTGACAAGGATTAATGTATAAATACAGTAAACTGAGTTTTCTTAACCTTTGGAATCTGCGTGAAGCATATAAATATAAGTGATGAGCTTTAGATATGTTATTCTTGTGTTGATCACTGAAGCAATGCAAAGCAAAACCCACACATGAATATTTCTCTTCTACTTTCACTTTTGAGATTATCACAAGTGGTTCTTATGTTTGTTAGTGAAGGCCATTAGGACCAGTGAATTTTGATCTGTTTGTTAGAAATGTTATTCTGATTTACTATTTTTATTCTCTCCAAACATATATAAAAAAAATAATCTAGCTCTTACTGTGTTGCAACACAAATTTTACAGAGTAAGTAGCTGTGGTAATCCTAGCAAGTACTTTGAGACAATGTGCCATAACACTTCAGTGCATTTCTGCTGTGTATTATGCCTCGGTTTAGCAGTGATCAAGATGTTAAATAGCATTCCTGAAGTTTATTTCTAATTATACTGGCCAAGAGAATAGCATCAGAAGCATTGTAAATATTGATTTTTCTTGTCAGGAAACAGCCTTTTCTTATGTTCATCTGCTCATAATTTTGTGTAGTAAAATAGCAAAAGTTATAGTAATGTTGTCCCAGTTTGAGCTAAACTGAGCCAATACTGTTTAGTGATTTTACTTTTCAGCTCAGTCTCTTCTGAGATGCTGCACTTTCTGAAGTTACAGCATGTTTCTGCAGACACTGTCTGCTACTAGAAGTGACAATGCCTGATGTTTTATAGTTGCTACCAAGGACTGATGTGCAGAAAGGCCTTCACTTACATACAGTTGCAAGAAAAACTATGTGAACCTTTTGGAATTTCATGGTGGTTCTGCATTAATTTGTCATAAAATGTGATCTAACTGCCATTGAAGTCAAGAGTATTGACAGATATAATGTGCCTTAAATAATAACTGCAACTATATTCCTGTAGTAACTAAGGTCAGTGTTAAATCCTGTGTAACACCTTGTGGGTGCTGGGAGTTAATAGAGGTCACAAGGAAGTACAAGTTTGTACCTCTGGGGAGGAACAGACAGGACAGGTGACCAAGAAGAGTATTCCATTCCGTATACATCATATTCAATATAAAGCTGAGGGATCATGGGGGTTAAGCTCTCTTCCTCTAATGGCCGGCATCTGAGGAAGACACTGTCTGTTCTTCTTTGATCTCAATCCTGAATTCCCAAAATTCAGGTCCTGTATCTGGTTCCCCTGTGCTGCTGAGCCTGGGACTTCTCTGGTGCCACCTGCTCTGCAGCATCAGTGGTGATTGCTATCAGAGGGAGCTGGGTTCAATATCAGGTTTGTATACATTTGTATATATTTTATTACTTTCCTTATTCGTGCTATTGTTTATTAAAACTGTTTTAGTTTTCTAGTCCATACATATCTTTGCCTTATTCCCTTTACCTTCCTGTTTATGGAGGGAGAGGTGTTTGAGAGCATCTGTCAGCATTTTGTAGTTGACCTGGCCCTAACACTTGACAACTGTGGGCAAAGAAATAAAACAGCAGTAGGATAACAGTGAGGAAGAAACCTCCATTTAATCTCATCCATGAGAACATAGAACAGTTTCAGCTGAAAGAGACCTTCAAGATCATCAAATCCAACCTTTTCCTAGCCCTATCGACACCACTGAACAATGTCCCTCAGCACATCTCTCCATCTCTTAAACACCTCCCTGGGCAGCCTGTTCCAATGCCTGACAACCCTCTCAGCAAAGAAATTCTTCCTAATATCCAGCCTGAACCTGCCCTGGTGCAACTTAAGGCCATTTTCCTTTGTCCTATCACTCCCAATAGGGAGAACAGACCAACCCCCCCTTTGCTACTACCTCCTTTCAGGTAGTTGTAGAGAGCGAGAATGTCTCCCCTCAATCTCCTCTTCTGCAGGCGAAACAGCCCCAGATCTCACAGAAAGATATTTCATCTCATGAAGTAAACCTTGAAGCTTTCAGAAATCAGGACGTGGCTGCATCTAATCTAGGGGCAGTTCAAAAGTGTTTCACTTCAGTGGAAAATCCTTATTGACTAAAGAGCTTTTAGAAATATCCTCACAGCTGGTGATAAAATGTTAGTTTATAATTGGAAAAAGGTGATAGAGCAGCTATGTACAAGGCTGAGCAGCTCCGTGTGGGAAGTTTCAGTGACAAAGTGAAATGGGAGAGAAATGGGAAGACGAGGGGGCCTGACTGCTTGAATTGTGCTACTGCGTCTTGGAGCGAGTGGGCTGTGTTGCAAGCCGCAAGCAGGAGAACAGCTTCGGTGACATAGAAGAGACAGGGCAGGTGAGAAAGAAAATGCGAAAAGTACTACACATCTCCAAGAGAAAGCCGAGTTCCTTAAAAGCTAGATTTTATGGAAGCCTCATGCAGTGTCTTGCAAAACTGTTTGGATCTGCCAAAATGTTGCCTGTCAGTAGATGGTGCTCTTTATATCAGCTATTTAGTCATGCTGCCTGTGTTTGGCTGTTTTCATGTAAAAGGTCTGGTAACATTCCTTAACAGTTCATTTATCTGAATTCTGATGTCTGGGAGATTAGAAAACCAAGCCTTTTGAGGGACTGCCAAAAGAAAAGAAAAAAAAAAAGTGTTGACTAGGTTCCTTTGAAACATCCTCCATACTTGAATTTTTTCAAGAACTTGTTTTGCTTGTGAATGTGTATTGTTTTGAACTCAGAGAAATTAAGAAGCTTTCAGCATAAAAGCCTTGAAAAACATTGTGTATTGGAGAATATATAACAGATTAATTCAGTTTGCAGCTGACCTGTAAGACACTGCAATAACGTGGTCTAAAATAAAACTGCAAAGCAGATTTGGCAATACATTTGTGGTTCTAAAGTTTTCTTTTGCATATTAACTTTGCAGTTTTACCTGCTGTTTCTAGAGAGATAGGAATTGGTTTGTTTTAAATGTAATGCTTCTTAGGAAGGACTGAAATGAATCAATGAAATTGTGAGTTTTACCTGGAGTCTTTTATTCATCAGTAGCTGGATGGATAGAAAAAGCTGCATAAAAGTAAATATTACCTTATTTATACGACTGAAGTATTATTGGACCTGCCTGCATTTTTTATTATTCAGAAAATATGCCAGCTCTGGAGGAAAAATCTAAATGTGTCAATTGTGTAAAAATATCACTTGCCAAAGGCTGCTGTTGAGATAGAAGCCCTGATCTGGGCAGCAGAAAGGCATGGCAGATCTAATGGGGAATTTGAGATGCTTAAATCTCTGTGTTTCTTTATGCAGTGGTCTATGTACGGAACATCAGCCAATTAACCAAGAGTTAAATTTTGGCTTGTGAGATGAATTTGCCCCTGGAGTGAATCTTGAGAACTGCCTGCTGTTCACTGCTGACACTACTGGTCTTTCTGCAAACAGAAACTGAAGGATTAGCGTGAATTTTTCTTGTAATCTTAAACTGCAGGCAAATGATCCAAGAAAGAGAAGGGAACTGAGTTCCTTTCAGAAATGTAACTAAAATATTTCCAGTTCTTTTGCAGGGACAGTTTGTCTTCCCAGCACGTTGATATCCTTTCACAGATCTCTCTTCAGAAAGGATATATATACATTGTATATAATTAACACATGACAACACACTCCCTACAATACTGAATCTACCTTCTCCCAGCCTTTCTTTCACGTTCATCTCCTTATGACCTAAGTTCCTTATACGGAGTTCAGGTGGTGCACTTTTCGGGACATCTCACAGCTACCTTTCCCAGGAAGATGTTGCCACAATGTTTTGGGCTGGATTTCCAAAGGGTACCTGGAACTGAAGATGCAAATCTTCACTTGACTGGCATTCCTCCTGCTCAGCCTCCCCGTGGTGCCTGCTGGGATGTTCCTGGGAAAGTCCCATTTTCACATGAATGATGTGATCTAGGAGATAGGTTCAGAGCCCAGCAGTGATGTTAACCTCTGCCTTCCTTCCTGTTTTCCAGCCCGTGAATCTGGTCTGCTCTGTCCCATCCGTCTGGGTTTTCTGGCTCCAAATCTTCAGATTTTGGAGGAGACTCAGTGCTGCCACCACATCCTTCTGTTTCCTTTTAAAATAGGGACAAACTTCTGACCTTTCTTTGGCTTTTATTTGCTGCACTACAAGAAGAGATGCTTCCTGTGAGTGAGAAGAGATGTCTTGTCTCCCTTTGCCCTCGGCTGGCCTTGATGTGAATACGGGACTTGTGCTCTGTGGCTTTTTCTGTTATCTTCTTGTTGGCTAACTCAGGCTGCTTCCTAGCCAGGAGGGGCTGGCCTTTATGAATCTCAGTTTGAGGCTTGCTGCTTTCTCTAATAAAGGGGATAAAAGGGCATTGTAGTGCTTAAGCTCTTTTTATTAATATAAGACTTCATAGGGATGATAAGAGAATACAGGAATTCCCTTATTAGGGAGAGAAGACTAGATTCTCAAAAGTAATTAGCAAGAAATTACATTGACGTCAGTAGTGCCTTGCTTGTTTTGAAAAATAAGTAGTGTATCTGCCTTCTAGGTATTTATTTGAGAAATCCATTATGACCTTCTAAACAGGTCTTGCAAGGCTATTGCATGAGTCAGATGGCTGGCTGATCTGCCTTTTCTGTCAACATTTGCCTTTTTTTTCCTGCCTTTGCTGGAAGTGGAAGCCACATTTTATCGGGAAGCAAGAGGCTGACCTGTCAGCTGAGGCTCAGAGACTTTTTCTTATTCATACTCATGTACACGTCTGGCCTATAAAGTTGTTCTCCTCAAAATGTATTTGGCTCAAGAGATCATAGTTAAGAGTCAACTGGCAAAGATATCTAGAAAACTTTGATTGCTGTTGGGGTATAAAATGCCTTGGCTGATGCACTTGCCTTCTGCATATGAATGAGCCTATCCATAAAGGCTGAAAGTTGGCATCGAAAGGTTATACTACTTCTTAACGGTACAAGCCTCTTAATTGGCACATCTGCTGGAGACAAAGGTGCCAAAAATGTGGTTTGCTCGGAAGGAATAAACCTTATAAGAAAACAACCTGTCATTATTTAATAGGGATTAAGAACCTCTCAGGATGTTAGATGTTCTCCTTGTACAAATATACTGTTGTTAAGCTAGTGCCTGAATTATCCACACTATCTCCTAATGCTGAAGTAACAGTTTCTGTTATAATTCTTCTTATAGAGAAATGCTTCACTGTCTGTGTCTTTAAGACCAAAAAATGGACTGTACCCTTCAACTCTGACATACAGCAGCTATTAAAAAACCAAAACACCACAGCTAGTTCGCAAACCCTGGGTTCTGACATGTTGAATATCTTCTCAACAAAACACTGTAATTAGAAATGGGTTCACAGTAAATCCCAAAAATACAAAAATACTGCCAGTCTCATTAATGACAACTCCCCCAGAGAAAGGTACACTGCCTTGACAAAAACACTATTATGCCATAGATGTGTTTTTCTTTAAAAACCATGTCACCAAAAAGCACATAACCTCTACTGACACTATTAAGTACTTGTTTCTGAGATTAGACTTAGCCTATATTTGAATAACTTTTTTGTTAGGGTATCTTGAACTTTTAGACACAGATGTTGTTTTGGTTTGGTTTTTTTGTGTGTTTTTTATACTATTTAATTTATAAGGAGGAAGACTTGAGATTTTAGACATACATTTATGTTTTCTTACTAGCATTTTGTGAAATCTCTGGAAAGACCAAGGTACTGCTCTGTACAACATTTTTTTTTTTAATTCCCACTATCTGAAGACCTATTAGAATTATAGTAGTATTCTTAGTAAAGAACATGAATTCTTAGAAGGCTGCCACTAAGCTCTATGTCATAATTTCTTGACACATTTCAGTTCATATCCATTTTAAAATGTATAATGTGACTATGAAACAGGTGCATTTAAAATAGTCATGATCCTGACTACTTCAGACAGCCTGTTTTGTGATTCTTTTTGCTAACTATTTATAATTGAGCTTTCTTGAAAGAACCCAGTTAAATGACTGAAGAATTACAGGCAAGTCATCACCAAATATATGTGCTTATGAGTCAGAAGCATGATCAGGATCCGCAAACCAAATATGGGCTGACCAACTTCCATTAACTCGTTACTGAATTTGCAAGTGTAAAACCAAAGCTCCGTGCTGTCCTTCAGATCTTTACATTTTTAGCTCTCATCTTTTGCTGTTTGTTGTTCTGTAACTAAAGAGCAACAAGATTTCAGAGTATTATTGACATTTTCATGCAAATTAAACTTTTCCCAGTCTGCTTTGGCCAGTGGATTTCACTGCTGTTACAGGCTGTATTTTATCTGAATTCTCCTATATGACCATCTTTAAATAAGTGTGTGAGAAATTCCAAGAAAAGGGGAAGCTACATTTCATCACTGTCTTAGTTATTAGATATTCCTGTTTGCTTCCCTGTGTGTACCTGAAGGGATTTGAACTTTCATTTTTCACGAAGATGGGGCATGCTCCTGTGTCTCTTGCCTGTCTGAAGGGAGTATTGTGTGACGAAGACACGTGCCGCAAATCTTCTTCACAGTGGTTGTGGTACTTAGTCCTTAAGAGAGGATAAAAGATGAGCAGGTTATAGGTGCCATGTGGAGGGTGAACGTCTCAACCATTTATTCTTGCTGTAGTGGATGGTTAAGTGCAATCAAGAACATGTGATTATCATGAAGTTTAGTTCAGTACTTGTTGTAAGTTGCTGTTAATACAGGGCTGTTAATGAAAATTAATTCTGTTTCTTCATTGACTCAACAGTGGTAACAAGCAGGCTGGAGAAGTTCAAGAAGGAAGCTTTTATCTACATAGCTGCACAAGGCATGCTAGTAGGGCACCTGCTGTGTGAACAGAAATTGCCTGTTCTCCAGATGTATGCAGGATACAGTGTAGGTTTCTGTTTGTAAAATCAGGAGGATTTGTATTTGCCTATAAAGACTGTAATCTGTGATACAAGATAGTGGTGGTTAGAGCCCAGACTTGGACAGGTTTGGATTGTCCCAGATAGAGAAGGGAAGTCAAAGCCACATCAATGAAGTATCAAACAATTGACATATCTTGTGAAGTAGGAGCCCTCACCCTGACAGAGCAACTCTCCCTCTCTACATTTTCTCTGCAAATATCCAAAAGCAAATATTTAATTTTTGGACTGGAAGGAATCTTCTGCACAAAGTGAAATGGATCTTTAACTTGGAAAGATTAAAAAGGTGATGTGTTTTGAGTAAGTGAATTTTAAAACATTGCACTCTTTGATTTGGATGTGGCTGTCAAAACCTAAGATTGATGGTGCTCCTGGTCCCGTTTGTGCTTTTGTTTTAACCGGTGTTGGCCTGTCTGTCCCAGTTGTGGCTTTCAGGATTTTTGATAGCAATTAGAATGATGTCAGGCAAGTTTCTTGACAAGCCTGAGGAGTGCTCTGTCTTCTCCTTTCTCATGCTGACACTTCAGTTCTTCACAATTTGTTGATAGTGCCACTGCCATTTATATCAACACTGGTGTCTGCCAGTCCTTATTCTTGCCTTCAGAGTGCGATATCTCATTGAAAGAGAGTACTCTCACAGGAAATGTGTCACTTTATTTATCCTTGCTTGTTGGTTGGATACTTCCTTTATCCTGATCAGGATAACACTCAGTAATATTTTTTTTTGGACAACTTTGTTGATGGTTATACTTGTGACAGCCTTAAGAGGGAGGTAACTCCCTCTGACAACATCTTACTTTCCAAATCAGTCTCATTATTTTTCACAATTTGTTTCCTTTTCCCCCCTTTGCAGTCTGTTTGTAGTACAGCTAAGCTTGTGGCATGGATACGGATGGTGCTGTATTGGCTTGGTCCTGGTGTTGCTTGAAAACCCTCTTCATTGATCTGGTAGTGCTATACTGATTTGGGATCCTGGGGTAGAAGTTTCTGCTTGTGCAGAGCTGTCTTTAAGCACTGCCAGAGCAGTCTCTTGGTAGGGACAGAAATTTGCAGCAGTCCACTGGAGGCAATAAAAGGAAGCCGGTGGCTAACTTGGGCCTTGGGGTTGTGAAAAAGATGAGGAAACTTTTAAGTGAGAGAGATGGGAGCCTCTGGAGCACTGCTGCTAATACAGGAGGGAGGCCCTCCTAGAAGTAGCATTTGTTCTTCTCCTTTTCCTCCAGAAAGTGGGAGGATAGGAATAGCAAATCTACTTAACAGGCCCTTTTCCACTTCTCCCACCCCTTCCACGGAAGTCTCCCACCCCTTCCACGGAAGTCTCCCACCCCTTCCACGGAAGTCTCCAGTATTTCCCCTTCCTGATCCTTCTTGGAGAGGGCTGACCCAGCCCTGTTCACTGTGTGCTCAGAGCCCTGAGCCTGGTGCTGCTCAGGTGTACCCATCTCCCTCTTTAACTCCGTCCTCTATCCTCTCAGCTATGTGTCTGAGACCTGTCCCCATACATTCAGTGACTGGGCTAAGAGGGCAGTGATCTCTCTGCAGGTCTGGTTTGTGTTTCTCCTTGGACTTAAGGTGTATTTGAACTAGACTAGAGTCAATGAGGATGTGGTTGTCCTGGGGCCTTGAGTACCTTGTCTGGACTTCATTTGTGCTCCTGTGAGACACAGTGAGCTGGCTGCACTGAGTTGCTTCTCTGAAAAACCCCAATATATTCTGAGAATATAGATTTAAGTGAACCACGTGTTATTATAGTTCTGCTCTGATCTTTCTGCTGACCACTGTTGGGAAATAACTCCCTCTTGTGTGTACCTATGTTGCCTTTTGTGGGGTCCCATATGTGGACTCTGATATCAGGCAGCATGGTGTAGCCACGTGCCAGGGGACTGGACCAGGGAAGGAGAAACGATGTGTAGAATAACGTGCCCGAGAGTAGTGGAGAAAGGGCTGAGATGTGGGCTGGGTGCTGCTTCTGGCAGCATGCTTTGAGCAGGCTCTGTTGTGAGGGCCCTGGGAGCTGCACAGCCTCCAAGTCTTGGTCATGGCATCGTATGACTCTCTGCCATGCTCAGGGGGTCATAGATTAGGCCAACCAGTTGTATTTTGCATCTTGCTCTCTGAAGCAAGTAAATTTTGAGCTGCAAATGTGAGACAAAAACTTGCAACTTGGGAATGTAAAGCTTTAGCTGACCACACTCCTAGCACAGTTTGTGAGTCTTGGTAGGTCTCCCATAGAATCATAGAATGTGTTGGGCTGGAAGGGACCTTTAAATGCCATCTAGTCCAACCCCCCTGCAGTGAGCAGGGACATCTTGAACTAGATCAGGTTGCTTAGACCCCCATCCAGCCTGACCTTGGATGTCTTCTGGGATGGGGCCTCCACCACCAGTCTAGGGAACCTGTGCCAGTGTTTCACCACCCCACAGTAAAGAACGTTTTCCTAATGTCTAATCTAAATTTACCTTGCTCTAGTTTAAAACCATTTCTCCATATCCAGTTGCTGCAGGCCCTTGTAAGCGGTCCTTGCTCAGCTTTCTTGTAGACCTCCTTCAGGTACTAGAAGGCCACTGTAAGCCCTTCTCAATGGCTTGTAGAGCTCCATCTCTATACCTTTCATTCAAAGTGAATATTGTGTGTTGACATTTACATTGTAGAGAGGTTGGTGCTTGTCTCTTCTCAGAAGTAATTAGGGACAGAACCAGGGGGAATGGTTGCAAGTTGCAACAGGGCAAGTTTAGGCTGGACATTAGGAAGAAATTCTTCACGGAAAGAGAGGTCAGACACTGGAACAGACTGCCTAGGGAGGTGGTTGAGTCGCCATCCCTGGATGTGTTTAAGTGTCGCTTAGATGTGGTGTTGGGTGATATGGTTTAGGGGTGAACTTGTAGTGTAGGGTTAATGGTTGGACTTGATGATCCCAAGGGGCTTTTTCCAACCTGAATTGTTCTATGACCGAAGGTGTATGACTTGCATGATAGTTGCTGTAGTATCTATGTTTTAATCCTTCATGGGTGGCGTTAGGGTTTATGTCTTGGCTAAACCAAAGCTGGTGCAAAGTTGGCCTTTAAAGTGTGCTTTAAACTAAACTGCAATGTGTTTTTTTAAAAAAATGTATTTTACTTGCCACACTTCTTGGTTTTTTTCCACAGTGACTTAAGTAATAAATTAGAATGTGACTGATTGAATTTCTGATCCGACATAAGTTCTAAATATTCAGTCTTTTATAACCATAAAAATGAAGGTGTCTTGTAGTATTTTCTGTGGGTTTTTTTTGTTTTGTGGGTTTTTTTTTAAATAAACACATTTCCTTTGGTTTGTTTTTTTCATCTCTTCTTAGTATTAAAATTCTCAGTGACACAGATGGGAACCCAACGCCATGCAGGTTTCAGTGGTTTTATGGGGTGTCTGCTTATTACTGTAGTTTTCTTTAGTCTTTGCTGGAAAAAATCTTTAGATATGACTATCTCTCTATCTGAGAAAGTATATTTCTAAACCAAAATGTGTCCTTTTCAGATTCTTCAATATTTTAAGGTATTATATAAAAACACATTCACAAGCATCGCTCACTTCTGTTCTTTTGAGAACTAAAACCAGCTTTTATGTTAGTCATTGATTTTGAATCCTATATAGGCAGTTTAATGTTGGAGAATTAATTCAGAATATATGAATAAGATTTTTATTTTCTCAGTTTTAGCAATATAACCCAAGCACGTTAAAAAACCCCCATGCTTTTGAAATTCTTACTGGGCATTTCTGCTCCTGCTGCTTCTTGTCATAAACAATGAAGATGGTGCTGTTAGTCTTGCTTCTGGAGCAGCCTGAAAGATTTTTCAGTAACTTGTGTACTTTTTGGAGCTGTGTGGGTAAAGTTTTCTACTATATGTATCTATATCAGATACACACAAAAATTTTATTTTTTTATTTTTTAATATATCCTTGGTGTTTTAGAGTTTGCTTGCAGAAGACATTATGCTTTGGTTTAATGAATATTTCCTTTGCAACTTCATGCGTGAAGGGATGCCAATTCTTTCCTCTCCATCTCTCTCTCATCACAGACACATCAGTAGTTTTCTGAAGCATTTGAATGTTTCCTGCCCCAGCTGACTCTGCATTATTCCAGGGGTGAGAGTCACCCACCTCACTCTGTCCCTGCTAGGTAGAAGTGGCTTTATTACCTCTTTTGTATGTTCTTGCTATACTTCCCCTCACATTTGTCAACCCCTTTTTCTCTTGAACTGCTTAACTGGGTTAACATGGTGGTTCAACATGGAACAGTTGTGCTCCACGTCTACTCTGCATGAAGATTTCTTCATGTCTGAAATGCAGGTGGCGGAGCTCCGCACTGCTTCTCCTTACAGCCTTGCCTTGCTCGTGTCCTTTGACCAACATACCTCCAACAAAATTGGTTCTGCTTTGTCTTTTTCTAGTTAAACCAAACTCGAGATCAGAGTCTCTTGTGATGTGTGTTGGAGAAGAATTTCCCTTAATGCTTTGAGCAGCGCCTCTTTTATCCATCTCCGTTTCATGCAAGCGTTTATTTAGGCAGAAACTTGTAGGGTCTGACTTTGGATAAGTTTGAGCGTAAATACTCATTGACTTTTTAATATGTCAGGATCAGTATCTTGGCAAGTTGGATGTTACAGATGGAATCGAATGGAAGCTGTTTGACTGAGGACCCTCATCTTCACAGTCCCTGGACTTTGTAATCCAAGCAGATTGGTAAATGCACAAAATGTTTGTGTTGGAGAAGCTCTTTTAAATAACTTGGCTCATAGCATGTAAAGTAGTTTTAATAATGAGATTGAATGCACTGTCACTCAAAAATACAGAAGTTTTCCTTTCTCTTCTGGATACAATACATAAAGACAAATTCTGGTGAATAAATTGACCTTCAAAATTGGCAGGCTTGGTAAACTGCACCTGGAAGGCTGAAGAGGTAACTCGTACGTCATTGCTTCGGCAGAGCAGGGCAGTGTGCTGCTAATGCTATTCTGAACACTGAAGTACATGCAGGCTGTAACTTTGATTTCTTTATTCATTTATTCTTTATTGGTGGTGATGGTTGATGATTTTAAGTACTGTCCTCTCTGTACCGTGGAACAAAGAGAGCATGAAATTGTGTCATGTATTAAATGTGCTAATTTTTTCTTCTTCTTGGGAGCCATTTTTATAGTTTGAGATACACATAGCAAAAAGTGGGGTTAGGCAATTTAGAAGAAAGAGTTTGACACAAAATACTGAAGAAACAGGTTTTCCTTCAAATATGCAAGGGAAGATCAGAATACTGAAGACTTTTATTCTCATTAGATCTTTATCTGGCACATGAGCTGGCATAGCATTTGGCAGGATTAAAACTATTAAAGCATTGCCAGCAAATTCAGGATGATTTTATGGCAGGAGAATGAAAGGGAAGGCCAAACCAAAGATATATTTTTATATGTATATTACTGGTTTGACTGAGCTGACAAACAGAAATAAAGTCTAACATGATGTTTTCCACCTGTCTAAGTAGTTTATATGAAGTTAGTAGCAGGGGACTCATTTGATAGGTATGTTTATGGTAAGGGTAATTTTCCTTGGTTTACTGGGAAATTTTAGTATAAGATCTAGCTTTAGGGCAGGGAAGTAGCTACCAAATGGATTTTGTGGAAGGGAAGCATATTTTTTAATAGCCTTTTATTTAGAGCATCTGGTTGGAAAATATTTTGGGTATGATGTTCCAAAAATGAAAGCGACAATAATATACTTTTTACAACAATTGCTTTTAAAAGCCTGTATTCCTCTTCCAACTCATCAAGTCCTTTTGAACTAGAACATTAAACATAACGCTTGATGGTGTCAGTATAAAAATGTCCTCTTTGGACTGCAGTTATAAGTTTAAGTCAAACATGTTTCAGTCATAATTCTGAACATTGGACAGTAAAAAAACCAAAATGTGTGTTTGCTCTACAGTGATCTGTATATTGCATGGCATAATAGTGACATTTGCAACTGTCTTTTGGTTCTTCAGGTATGGAGGAAAATGTTAAATTTATACCAAAACTGCTGATAAACTTGGTTTTGAGGTATTTAACATGATGGTGCTTAAACCTTTTAAGAGGAGAATAGCTGCTGAACTGAAAAGAGCAACCTCTAAGTTAAAACAAATATTGGCACTACTTGTGTACTTCTAGTGAGGAATGGCTTGTAAATCTATAGCTAGCTATATATATAAATATTTGTATAGAAGTATTTGTAATTTTTTTATGGTGTGCAAGAAAAGCCAATTTATTTTTCAAGGGCTGACAGAATTTCTTCCAGTCTTCAAACATTCCCATGCTCAAGAAATATCTTTAACAATAACTCATATAAAGATGCACATTGAAGCCTTGACCCTGTTGTCTGGGGATTTCTATGGAATCCGAGAGACTGCTTGTGTTATATGACTATTTTTACTTTTTTTTCCCTTTGATGTATTTGTGAAGGACACGCATTTATATATGCGTGTAATAAAAATCAGCTAACTGATACCATGATATTGGGCTCTTTATTGAAATTCAGTTTGTTCTTTGACTCAAGTAGCAGTAACAAGTAGTCTAGAGAAGTTCAAAGAGGAGCTTTTGATCTTCCTGGTTGCATGAGAAACAGTTACAGGGCACTTGCTCTCCCTACAGAGGTTGCCCCTTCTTCAGACCCGCGCAGAGTCCAGGGAGAGTTTCTGAACGTGTCAAAGACCAAGGTGCTTCTCAGAAAGGATGAGGGTAGAGCTCTCCTGGTTATAGTGCACTTTCAAAACTTCTGGAAATTCCTTTTTTAGTGGACACCAAGTCTGTCAGTCAGGCATCTACCTGCTTTGGGTTGGTGGGTGGCAGCAAAAGAGGAGAATCGACTATTTGGGGTGGTTTTGTGCATTGTTGTACTTCTCAATGTGGATCATGCCTGTTTGTGTGTTTGAAATGTGTTTCTGGGGTGTATATTTTGACTTGAAAGAAAAAAGGCTGAGCTAAGCGATGTGCGTTGCATTATATATTCAACTATAATTTTCCTGCTGTTTATTAACTTTTACCCAGGCAATGAAAAAGAGATGGGGAAAATCCGACATGAGAAATTCAAGACATGCTTACCCTTTAGACTTTTAGCTTTGCCATATTCCCTGGCCCTAACTTAATATGTTTGCATAATGTACTTTATGGACTTAATAGGACATGCAAAGTACTACCTCAAAACTGATTTGGTCCTATGTGTTTCTAGTAATGAAAAATTTCAGAGCAACTTTGAAAAGGTCCATCTGACAAAGTACATTTGCGTAAATGCTGGCATAAACCCTGACTGGCCATATTGAGAGAATCTGCCATGAGTCCTAATGGAGAAGATTGGTTGAGATGACATTCTCTTTCACCTCAGATTTGTGCAGAAAAGCTTCTCTTGAGCTTTCTACACCACGAAGGAGCTGGAGGAGAGGTATTCTGCATGCACAGTGTGGTAACAAAGATACTTAGGTTTTATTCTGTAGACTTAGTTCTTTGACAAAATCATAGAGTAAATGGATACATTGGTGTGCACGCCCACTTACATCAGAAATGTCCAATGTTAAACATTTATTGTTGGTAATAACCCATCTGTTTAAGATTTCTGTAGTCTTCTGGGCAGACTGTGTTGTAAAAAGGAGATTAAATTACTTTGAATGTATTTTGGTATTTTGTTGGAGTTTTTTTTCCTACTTTGTCGAGAGGCTGAGGGAACTGGGGGTGTTTAGCCTGGAGAAGAGGAGACTCAGGGGGGACCTTATCACTCTCTACAACTGCCTGAAGAGAGGATGCAGTCAGGTGGGGGTCGGGCTCTTCTCCGGGCAACCAGTGACAGGACGAGAGGGCACGGCCTGAAACTGCGTCAGGGGAGGTTTAGGTTGGATCTCAGGCAGCCCTTCCTCACGGAGAGGGTGCTCAGGCACTGGGATGCACTGCCCAGGGAAGTGGTGGAGTCACCGTCTCTGGAGGTGTTTAAGGAGAGGCTGGATGTGGCACTTAGTGCCGTGGTCTGGCCGATGTGGTGGTGCGGGGTCATGGGCTGGACTTGATGATCTCAGAGGTCTTTTCCAGCCTCAACAATTCTGTGATTCTCTGATTCTGTGATGCCAGCTGAAACTCTCAGTATGAACCATTATCACCAGCTCTACCTCCATTGGTGTGTAGTTTCCTTTTCCCATGTAGAACCAGTCTTTATACTTGTTTGCACTGAAGGCATTTCTAATTACAAAATATGTGTGGGTATATTCAAACTGGAATAGGAATTTACATCACTCTTGTTAATTTGAAGACTTCAATTGCTGTAACTATTGTCCCTCAAGTGCAGAGCTGGTCGCTCTTTAAACTGTTGCTCCAGTAAGACATGATGCAATATGTTTCTGTGATGCAAGGAACAGGTATGCAATGCAAAATAACATTAAGGAACCTTTCCGGCTGTGTGATTCCTGCATGATATATTTGAGGAATGGGGTCTTGTGTAACATGTTGGTGATTATTGGATATCTGCCAGTCAGAGCAGCTCCTATCTTGCATTTATTATTTTATTATCATATGTGGACATTAGAGATTAACACCAAGCTGAATGGCGGGGATGACAGGCCAAAGGGATGCGCTGTCATCCAGAGGGACCTGGACAAGCTGGAGAAGTGGATCCATGTGAACCTCATAAGATTCAACAAGGCCAAGTGTAAAGTCCTGCACCTGGGTTGGGGCAATCCTCGTTATCGGTACAGGTTGGGGCATGATGTGCTAGAGAGCAGTCATCTTCTGTGTCATCTTCTTCTGTGGAAGAAGATTTGGTGGATGGAAGGCTGGAAATGAGCCACTCATGCAGGCTTGCAGCCCAGGCCAGTCTCATCCTGGGCTGCATCAGGAGCCATGTGGCCAGCAGGTTGAGAGAGATGATTCTGCCCCTCTGCTCTGCTCTGGCGAGACCCCACCTGGAGTACTGTGTCCAGTTCTGGAGCCCTCAATACAAAAAGGACACGGACCTGTTGGAGTGATTCCAGAGGAGGGCCACAAAGATGATCAGGGGGCTGGAACGCCTCTCCTGCAAAGGCAGGCTGAGAGAGTTGGAGTTGTTCAGCCTGGAGAAGAGAAGGCTCTGGGGAGACTTTATAGCAGCCTCCCAGTACTTAAAGAGAACCCATAACAAAGATGGGGAAAATCTGTTTAACAGGGTCTGTGGTGCTAGGACAATGGGCAATGGTTTTAAACTAAGAGAATGTGGATTTAGACTGTATATAAGGAAATTTTTTACAGTGAGGGTGATGAAACACTGGCGCAGGCTGCCCAGAGAGTTGGAGGAGGCCCCGTCCCTGAAGACATCCAAGGTCAGGCTTGATGGGGCTCTGAGCAACCTGATCTCATTGAAGATGTCCCTGCTCACTGCAGGAGGATTGGACTAGATGGCCTTTAAAGCTCCCTTCCAGCCTAACACATTCTATGATTCTAATATTAATTTCTGAAATTTATGTGCCAACTAAATACCATTTCTGTTCCTTGTTCTGTGTTTCTAGTCCGGGACTGTGAAGCTGACCAAGCCTGTGGCGTTATGGACCCAGCAGGATGTCTGCAAATGGCTGAAGAAACATTGCCCTAATCAGTATCAAATCTACAGTGAGTCATTCAAACAGCATGACATAACTGGTAAAGTATGCACTATCAAAAATATTTTGCTTAAAATGTGGTGAATTATTTTACTTTGTTGTTAATAGATTGTGACTGTGCACTGAGGGTTTTTTGTTGATTGTATGATTAGTGAGTTGCTAGGTTTAGAGCAGAAGGAGTATACCAGCTTTCACAGGAAGTGAATTCCCCATCTCGCTAAGAGTTAAATTCCAGATTATTGAGCATTAACATAATGACGAAAGAAGTCAATCTGTATGTAAGAGCCACACCCTGTTCATTCCAAATAAATTAAAAAAAAAACCTCAAAACATTAAGAAGTGTCTTATAAGCAAAAATGCGAGTTATTTTCATTGAGGTGTTTCACCTCGAGTTCATATTCTTTTTTGTCTTTTTTTTTCTTTTTTTTTTAATTAAACTTCAAGTCCTTAACATGTAGGATAAGAAGCAAGCCCAACTGAGCCCCTCCCTAGGGCTAAAGCAGAATCGATACAGCAAGTTCATTTCAGACAGATGTTTGTGTAACTTTTTTCTGGAAAATTTGCAGTGGAGGAGATTTTTTACATCTCTCTATTCCAGCAGTTTATGTTCCTTAAAGGTGTTACTTTCCTAGTATCAATCTAAACTATTATTTCCAGCCAGTGAAACTGATTTCTGTCCCAATTGTAGCTCCAGTACAAACAATTGTTCTTTCGTGCAGTCTTTCCTTTATTGGATAGGAGGCTTTTTACTTGCACATACTTTCCTTGTCTAGTCTAAAAAATGTTTATGTGTTCTGTCATGGTTTGTCCCCAAAATACCTGCAGGGCCTCAAACCTCCAACACTTAGTGTCTTGTCTTAGAAGAATGTATTAAAAAGCATCATTGTATTTTATTTTTCTGTTTACTTTAGAAGTTGATATTGATTTTGTTGGTCTGCTTGACTTGTTAACTCCTACTCAGTTTGCTGTAGTGTTATTTTAGCTGACCACTTTGAACTGACAGCAGTTTAGCAGAGTAACTGGTTAATATAAATAGAGATGTAACTTGGGAGTTAAACAGCACTTTTACTCATATCCCAGACAGTAGTTAATCTATAAGAAGTTTAATTTGGAACACTCATTTTTCCTCTGAAGTGGCGGTGTACAAAACTGGCAATTGACATTTAGCCATTTAATATCAAGCAAAGATTTGAGTTTCACATATAAATCTTGGTCTTAACAATAATGTGTTGTTAATTAATACATCTTTCAATCAGTGTCTGTTTGTATACATGCACTCATGGTGTTTCAGATTTTCCATTGATTCCTATTGCTGTTATTTCCTTTCTGATAATATATGAATGATTGCAAACGTGGCAAACTTAACTACCAGCATTTGTTTGCTGTGTAGCCATGAATACACGTACATACTAAGATGTGAGAGGTGGTTTTTGTTGGTTTAGTAAGTGTTGAGTTTTAGTGTGTAACTATTGTGCCCATTTCCTCTAAGTCATCATCTGCTGAACGCAGCCCATAGGAATGTAGTCTGTGTCCCCACCCATGCACACAGAACTGACTGCATCCAGAGTGCTACCAGAAAAAAATGAAGCTGTTCTATTTTTTTTCTAGTATTGTTTTACTATTGTATTGTCTCTTTTTAGAATTAGGCACTATGAGATGAAGTTGAAAGGAAGAAAAAGTTTTCAACATAAACATAGATGGAAACCTTGTAGTTTCATTGCAGACGTGCAAAACTTCAAACTTTATAGATCTCCACGAAAAAGAAGAATCAAGATCAATCTTTCTTAATTTACACAAAAGAGGTATAAGGAAAATATCAGTATGTGTGTTAGAAAGTCAGTCTGTAGGAAAGAAAATAACTTCAATTCAGTAACTACCAAAGAAAAGAAGAAACGTGATCAATGTTTGTACAGATGTTATAGAAGTATATTGTGATAATATTATGAGTGGAATCAATAACTCAGGAGGATATTTCCAGTGCTGTTGGTCCTTGTGTCTCCAATTATTTGAAATCTAATAAGGGGAGAGAATAGTGGATTTGTGCCTCAGAAAATGTAGAGCATGAAAGGACCGTGGAAACTAATGTGAAGATTAAGCCAAGGTAGTGTAACTGTTTCCAGATATGAAAAGTGATGTGATTGTTGAAAATTTCTCAGGAATTAAAGTGACTTTACAGGCTCCTTTGATATGGAAAAATATGATTGAAAAGAACTTGAAGAAAGTGACATGTAAAGGATATTAAAACTTTATTTGAAGATAAAATCTAAAGCATGGTCATAAGCCAGAGATATAGTCTTAGGCAAACACATCTAGCAGTTGTTAACCATAGGAGTTGAAAAGGGTGGCATTTTATTTGGGACTGTTAGTTGCTGATTACAGTTTATTGAGTTGGGGGCAAAAACACAAACCAAAATGTCCTTTCCTTTCTGGAGATTTTATACCTTTTTACTACTCCTGACAAAGAACAGCTGCAGATGTATAAGGAAAAAAAAGGCTTAATCTGGTGATTTACTATCTTGAGGATGCCACAGTGTAGTCTCATCAGAAATGATGCCAAATTGGGGATAAGTATCAATAGACTCAGGAGTCAGGCTGCTATTCATAGGCACACTCAAGGCTATGGATATTGTCTACCTGGACTTTAGTGAAGCCTTTGACACCATTTCCCACAGCATTCTTCTGAAGAAACTGTCTGCTCATGGCTTGGACAGGCATTCCTTCACTGGCTTAAAAACTGGCCAGGCGGCCAGGCCCAAAGAGTTCAATCCAATTGGTGGGCAGTCACAAGCGCTGACTCGCAGGACTCAGTATTGGGACCAGTCTTGTTTAATATATTTGTCACCAATCTCGATGAGGGGATTGAGTGCACCTTCAGTAAATTTGTAGATGACACAAAGCTGGGTGGTGGTGTTGATCTGCTGGAGGGTTCTGGACAGGCTGGGTCAATGGACCAAGGCCAGTTGTATGAGGTTCAACAAGGACAAGTGCTGACTCCTACACTTGGGTCACAACAACCCCTGGCAATGCTACAGGCTTGGGGAAGCGTGGCTGGAGAGCTGCCAGGCCAAAAAGGACCTGGGAGTGTTGGTCAACAGCTGGCTGAATATGAGCCAGTGGTGTGCCCAGGTGGCCAAGAAGGCCAACGGCATCCTGGCCTGTATCAGAAATAGTGTGGCCAGCAGGAGCAGGGAAGTGATCGTGCCCCTGTATTTGGTGGCACTTGGAATGCCGTGTTCAGTTTTGGGCACCTTGCTACAAGAAAGACATTGGGATGCTGGAGTGTGTCCAAAGAATAGCAAGGAAGCTGGTGAAGGTTCCAGAGCAGATGACTTATGAGGATCTCCAGTTCTGGAACTTGCACTCCAGTGCAAGCTGAGGTGAGGGCCTCACATGCTCAGGGCTGCAGTGGACTGAGGAACTGGGCTTATTCAGCCTGGGGAAGGGGCAGCTTGCTGAGGTGGTGGGAGTAGCAGCAGCTCCCAGTGCGTGGAAGGATGTTGTCAATAGGATGGATCCAGACCCTTCACAGCTATGTATGAGAGACACCAAATTTGTGTTGAAACAAGATGCTGAGGCTGAACATAAGAAGATACGTTTTTTCCATAAAGACAGTTGCACATTATCTCTGTCCTGGGAAGGTTTCAAGGCCCAGGTTGATTAAAACTTGAGAAATCTCTTCTGATCTTGTAGGTGACCCTTCTGACCTTGTAGGTTGGGCTAGAAATCTGCTGGGGTCCCTTTCAACCTAATTTCTCCTGTGGTCCTGTGATTTGCTGAATACTTACTGAGTACCTCAGAAGCAGTAGAATACATTTTGCAGCCAATTAGGGAGAATTAAATATGGAAAGGTCTAATACGAAGTTGAGAGACCTTTTTTTTTTATCCACAAAATCCTTCAATTCAGGACGTGGAATGTTTGTTAAGTTGGCTTATTCAGCAACAGGTCAGAGATCATTTTCGTGATGTTGTACTGGCTCTTGGTCCAAAAAGTGTTTGAAGGACTTGCACTGAACAAGATCTAAGGACACTTGATAGGAATTAGCAGTTGTAGGAAAAATAAGAGTAAAAAAGGGAGAACAAAGCTGACAGTGGCATGTACAACCAAGAAAGCAGTGTAATGGTAAGGCCATGTCACTGGAAGCTCTACAGCTGGTGTTGGTGTTTACACAGGTGTGAAGGGATAAAAACACTGCTCTGACTGGCCAGCTTTTTACACTGTAAAATGAGTGTAAATCAGTATAATTCATGAGGGAAACCTGGACCATGCTCTCAGTGTGAATTTGTGGCTTTGAATTTTCCAGGCAGCAATACTTTTAGATGACAAGTTACTGGGAGATGAGTTATTTTCTGCCAGTCTCATCCTGTACCATCAAAACAAATGAAGATTTTTGCAATGTCTCATCATTAACAGGAGCAAGACTGGGCGTAGAAGGAACAACCATTTTGGGGAAAATGATCCATTGGCCAAAGATGATGTCAAAGTAACTGCTTATTGATGTGTGATTTCTTGAAAGACAGGAAGGAAAGAAACCCTGCTTCAACCTCTTATTTTTACACCATGTTTCCCAGTGTGCTAATGCATGTCTTCAGAGCATGAGGTTTTAATGCTATGATCATTAAATAAACCTCATTCTGTCAAAGTAATACCCAAGAGGTACCTTGGTCCAAGTAAAGGAATTTGATAGGAAGTACTTGAAAGGACTCAAGCCTTTTTAAATTTAACTTTTAAGGAGAAAAGAAGCAGGACTCAAGAACACCTCTTTTTAATTTTAGAAGGGATCAGAACTCATGAATATTCATTAAATACCAGATGACACGGAGTAACAGAGTGTTAAGGGTTGGAAGGGACCTCGAAAGATCATCTAGTCCAGCTCCCCTGCCAGAGCAAGATCACCTACAGTAGGTCACGCAGAAAAGTATCCAGGCAGGTTTTGAATGTCTCCGGAGAAGGAGATTCCAACAACCTCCCTGGGCAGCCTATTCCAGTGCTCTGTCACCCTCACAGTGAAAAACTTTTTCCTAATATTTTTGTGGAACCTCCTAAGTTCCAACTTGTATCCATTGTCCCTTGTCCTGTCATTGGATGTCGCTGAAAAGAGCCTGACTCCGTCCTCCTGACACTCCCCCTTGACATATTTATAAACATTAATGAGGTCACCCCTCAGCCTCCTCTGCTCCAAGCTAAAGAGACCCAGCTCCTTCAGCCTTTCCTCCTAAGGGAGATGTTCCACTCCCTTCAGCATCAGTGTGGCTCTGTGCTGGACTCTCTCAAGCAGTTCCCTGTCTCTCTTGAGCTGAGGGGCCCAGAACTGGACACAATATTCCAGATGTGGCCTCACCAGGGCAGAGTAGAGGGGCAGGAGGACCTCTCTCGACCTACTCACTACCCCCCTTCTAATACCCCCCAGAATGCCATTGGCCTTCTTGGCCATGAGGGCACATCGCTGGCTCATGGTCATCCTGCTGCCCACCAGAACCCCTAGGTCCCTTTCTCCTTCACTTCTCTCCAGCTGGTCAGTCCCCAACCTAAACTGGCACCTCACACTGACCCCTGAGGGACCCCACTAGATACAGGCTGCCAACTGGATTCTGCCCCCTTCACCACAACTCTCTGACTTCTTCCCTTCAACCAGTTAGTGACCCACCTCACTACTTGGTCATCCAGACCACACTTCCTCAGTTTACCTATGAGGATGCTGTGGGATACAGTGTCAAATGCCTTGCTGATATCCAGATAGACCACATCCACTGCATGGCCACCATCCATCCACCTGGCTGTGTCTTCATAAAAGGATATCGGGTTGGTCAAACCCGACTTCCCCTTGGCAAAGCCATGCTGACTGCTCCTCATAACCTCCTTATCCTTGATATGCCTAGAGACAGTGCCAAGGATAAGATGTTCCATCATCTTTCCAGGGATGGAGGTGAGGCTGACCGGTCTGTAGTTACCCAGGTTATCCTTCCTGCACTTCTTATAGACTGGAGTGACATTCGCTTTCCTCCAGTCATCAGGCACCTCACCTGTTGTCCATGACTTACCAAAGATGATGGGGCACCTTGGAAAGTAAAATATGAAGTGCTACTGAAAACCTGCTTCAAAAAGCCTTAAATTGCTAATTCTGTAGCCTCTAAAGATGCTTCAATTAAATCAGCTATATTGACCTGTTTTTACGAATTCATATAAAATCTTGCTTTAAAATATAAGGTGTTTCTTTTCACTTCAATAGTATCTTTGCAAATGTTAGGAGTTTGTCATATCAGAGGAAATACTGAAGTTATTTAGCATGTTGGTGAAAGGATCGTCTTGTGGCTTAAGATACTACATTGGAATTTGGAGAAGTCTTGACTCTGTTTCAGGTTTCTCTGGTATTCTTAGGAAGTACACTAAATCCCAAGAGTCTAAGTTACTCTCTCCATAGAGAGAAAGAGTTTTTTCTTATCAAAGTGTTCACAGGTATCTTCCAATTTTCAGGACATATGTAATTTAATTAGGCCCTTTGTTTCACAAAACTCAGTAGAGCACAGGAGGCCTGGGTCTCATTCTTACCTCTGGGTCTGGGAGGGTGACCAAAACCAGGTGGCTTTATTCATCATGTTGCGACCTCCTGATTGTGTTCATGCTCCCTGTATATGTTTTGGCAACTGTGCAACAAAAAGATACCAGTGTTGTTTAATGAATACGTTGTGATACGTATATGAAAGACGTATAAGAGCCAGATGAATCTTCCTGTTAACAGGTCTGTTTGGTATGGAACAATTTCTGCTCAGTTCCTCATGACACCCTTTTGAAAATAATTCCAACTTTATTCTCCTTCATTCTTCCATTACTGAGGAGTGTCACACTGACCCAAAACATCTCTCATGGCAGTGACACAGCACACCTAATGTGAGGCCTGACGCAAGAAGCAAATTTAGGTTTTCTGTAAGGTGACCTCGACAGATCCTCATCTGGATACTTCGCCATCTGTGTTACCTCATACCCGGCCCTCCAGAGTCTTACCACAAATCCTACTGTAGTTGCAGGGCACTGGACTATACAAACTGGCACCTTTTCTTAGCTTCTTACATTGGACATCATTTTATTGTCCCTTATAAACTGGTCACAACCTACCCTTTAGGTTGTTATTGATAGAAGACTGTTTTTATGATCAAGTGTAAGACCGGTTCCAAGTAAAGATGACTGTGGGTCAGGGCAAGGTGTTGTAGGTGGCATTTTAGCATCCTTTAAGGCATTATTAAAATTTTGTTTACCACATTTTTCTCTGCTCCTAAACCTGTAGCAAGTTCTGAGCATTCTGCAGCACTATCATATATCTCAGAAACCATCTAGTTTATTCACAGAAGAAAAGATTTTTTTAGTAGAGTATGGGTTTGTGTAACCAGGTTTTGGTGGTGAAAGGGGCTACAGGGGTGGCTTCTGTGAGAAGCTGCTAGAAGCTTCCTGCATGTCCAACAGAGCCAATGCCAGCCAGTTAAGATGGACCCACCGCTGGCCAAGGCCAAGACTGTCAGCAACAGTGCTAGCGCCTCTGTGATAACATATTTAAGAAGAGATGGAAAAGCTACTGTGCAGTTGCAGGCAGAGAGAAGAGTGAGAATATGTGAAACAACTCTGCAGACACCAAGGCCAGTGAAGAAGGAGGGGAAGGAGGTGCTCCAGGAGGAGGAATTCCCCTTCAGCCCATGGTGAAGACCAGAGTAAGGCAGGCTGTCCCTGCAGTCCAAGGAGGTTAATGGTGGAGCAGATGTCCTCCTGCAGTCTTTGAAGGACCCCACGCTGGAGCAGGTGGATGTCTGAAGGAAGCTGTGACCCCATGGGGACCCTCTGCTGGAGCAGGCTCCTGGCAGGACCTGTGGACTTGTGGAGAGAGGAGCCTATGCTAGAGCAGGTTTTCTGGCAGAACTTGTGCCCCTGGAGGAGGACCCACGCTGGAGCATTTTGAGAAGAGCTGTCTCCTATGAGAGGGACCCCATGCTGGAGCAGGGGAAGAGTGAGGAGTCCTCCCCCAGAGAAGGAAGGAGTGGCAGAGACAATGTCTAATTAACTGACCACAACCCCCATCCCCCTGCACTGCTCATGGGGAGGAGGTAGAGAAATCAGAAATGAAGTTAAACCCAGGAAGAAGGGAGGGGTTGAGAGAAGGTGCTTTTTAAAGATTTAGTTTTATTTCTCAATGCCCTTCTTTGATTTTATTGATAATAAATTAAATGAATTTTTCCAAGTCGAGTCTGTTTTGCCTGTGATGGTAATTGCTGAGTGGTCTCTCTGTCCTTATCTCGACACATGAACCTTTCGTTATATTTCCTCTCCCCTGTCTAGTTGAGGAGGGGGTGTAAAAGAGCAGCTTTGGTGGTCAGCTGGCCTCCAGCCAGGGTCAACCCATCACAAATATAAACAAAATGAACCTTCATTGTGTCCAAATGGAGGGTATTTCCAATTAAATACTATCTTCCTTGTTTTGCATGTGACAGTGCTCTGCAGCACAATAAATCTCTCCTCCCAAGCAGGATTTATCTGATAATGGTGTTGTAGAGGCAGCTTCCATGTCCAGCTGTCTCTGTGAAGACCTTCCCTTCTCCGTAGTGCAAAGCTTAAGATGGCCTTGCTCAGGATCCTTATTTATGTCACTTTTCTCTGCTCCTTCTATGAGATCTTAACAGCAATGTTGGTTGGTGGGCTGTCAGATCAATCCCAACTACATCCATCTGCAGTTTAAAAAATAAAATAAAATCACTGCTTCACCCTGGAGAGAGCTTTTATTCTGCTGCCTGGATAAGGTCAGACTTATTTGCAGCACTCTTTGTGAAGCTGTGATTCTTGTGTTGGCAAATGTGAGGGACTAAAAAGCTTTCCCTGTTTCATACTTAGCCGCTTTCCAGCTTTTGACATGTGGAGTGTGTCAAAGAGTGATGGGCATTGGGATAAAGCTCCTGTTTGGATAATATGTGGCAACTCTCCCTTCTTGCATGGAAAATAATATCAGAAATGTATTAATGCAACCCCATGTTTTTATAGCATAGAATTGAAAGGAGTTGGATGACAGAAATAGTTGGAAGGTGGAAATCACTTCATCATTATTCAACCTCTAACTGAAAAAGAAAATTTTGTATTCAGGTAATCTTGTCTCACATCTCAGTAATGGCTCCTGGGTCTGGCTTTTCAGTGAGATTATAACTCATGCAATATATAGTGAAATCCCACAACAGGAGGCAAAAAGGTAGCGGCTCATGAAAGATCTGATATGACCAGGAAAACTCTTCTGCAATTGAGAAAGGGACAGTGAAGCAATTTTGAACACTTCATGGAAGATGAACACTTAAATGTTAACATGGTTGAATGTTTTCTTAAAAATAGACTTTTCTGTGAAAAAGAATCTGTGGAGTATTGTGTTAGAAATTAATCTTTGTTAATGAGTGGTGTTTTTTAATCTCGAGCAGGAGAACATTTTCTAACTAGCTACCATGACAAAGTCTTCGTTGCTAAACCAACTTGCTGCTTGTGCATAGGAGAGCCTGGTCCTGTATGCGTAAGAAGGAATTGGGTCAATTAGTCATGAGGTAGAGCTATCTTTTCTTCCGTGTGCAAACCAGTGAGGAGTGTCTAATGCCATTTTTACATAAAATCCTGTGTGGAAGAAGTGATGTTATCATCTTTTCTGTTTAATAGGAAAGGAAACTTGCTAAAGGGTGGTAGAGACATTTGTGGCCTTGCTTGCCAATGATGTGTTAATGTTATTGCTTCTGTATCTACTAAATTCAGAATGAACAGTTTCCATGCTCGTGCTCCATTACCAGCCCTGACATCTGCTACCCAGGTAGCTGATGAATGTTTTACACTGTTTCCTGTCTTGCTGGATATTTCTTGGGTCTACTTGCTTCTCCTTGCTATGGTCTCTCCACTTGTAACTACCTGGGAAGATCTCACATTGTTTCAGTAAAGATTGCTCTACAGAATACTCAGAAGTCAGTTGCACTCTAGCTGCCTCTTTTTCTTTACTTCATTGCTATATAAGAATTCAGTAAAAGCCACAGTAGCCGGACTTGTAGTTTTTACTCCCACCTGATGTGTAACACAGAATCTGAATCATCTCTGAACTGAAAAGTATAATTCTTGTCCTTTAGCTTCAGATTTGAAGCTCAGATAAGTTCCTCTGTGTGCTTAGTGTGCAAGTATCTAGGTGACAAAGAGAAAAAGTTATATTGCACTTCATCTGAAGCAGTGTTTACTTGCTCCTCAGTACTTACTCCTCAAGTGCTGTCAGATGTTGGAGAATTAATGTTTCATAATTACATGCAATGATAATTGGATTATTTCTTCCCTCTAACACAAGGGTTTTTTTGCATTTTTAATTTATCTTTTTCTATTTATTTTAGTCAACACTAACTAGAGATTGCATCATCTTTTACCCTTCTTTAAAAGATCTTTGTTGTACTGTCTATGTAAACCTGATCCGTTGTGTTCTGTACAAAACACTGATTCACATCAGTATTGTGTAAAACTTACCCCCAGCACTTCTCACCATGGCAGCCAGTTTCAAAATCTGTTTCTTACATAGAGGGGATCTAAAAAAGTGAATTAGGGTAAGATATGGAAAACTGTGCCAAATGCCTTGGCAAAGCCTATTTCAGGAATTCTCAAACTATGTTGTAAAGCTTTGTAATATTTCCTAATTTGCTCATAAGTCTATACAGTGTGCCTGCAAGAAGAACTGGACGCTGATTGTGATCCACTGACAGAGCCCAAAAACCTAGGAGCTACTGATTTAGCCTTTGGATGCTTACTTACCTATCTTAGGGGACTCAGGTATTGACCTTAAGTGGTATTCATAAGCCCAAGAGTAAGAGAATAAATTGCTGTAGTAATCAGTGGAGGGGTGAGGGGGATACCTCCAAACAGATGAGTTTAGTGGACTTAATATAGCTAAGAGAAAGTGTTATGAAAACACACCTTTTATATTCACCCCATTTGCTTTCATAGAATAATATGATGTGTTGCGCTGGAAGGGCCATTTTAAAAGTCATCTAGTCAACCTCCTGCAGTGAGCAGGGACATCAAGCCCCATCAAGCCTGACCTTGAATGCCTCTGGGCATGGAGCCTCCACCACCTCTCTGGGCAACCTGTACCAATGGTTCACCACCCTCATAGGAAAGAATTTTTTCCTGATATCTAACCTGAATCTACCCTGCTTTAGTTTAAAACCACTGCTCCTTGTCCTGTCACTACAGACCCTTATAAACAGTCCCTCCCCAGCTTTCCTGTAGGCCCCCTTTAGTTCCATCTTCTTTTCTTCTGCAACCCTTTGTATGTTCTTGACAAAGTATGCTTTTTATCAGGTGGGTTTTTTTCCTTAAATGGCTTTACAGAGGCATTGATTAATTTATTAATAGTTCTAATACTTTACCAAATATTGAAGCTCTACCTTCTCATTTCTTAGGAAGTTCTTTTTCTACATGTTTTTGGAACCACCAACAACAGTTAGTGATTAATGGGGGATCCGGCCCATCCAACATGGGTTTAGGAAAGGAAGGTCCTGCCTGACCAATCTCATCTCCTCCTATGGCTGGGTGACCCATCTAGTGGATGAGGGGAAGGCTGTGGATGTGGTCTACCTCGACTTCAGCAAAGCATTTGACACAGTCTCACACAACATCCTCCTGGAAAAGCTGGCAGCCCATAGCTTGGGCAGGTGCACCCTTCACTGAGAAAAAACTGGTCAGATGACTGGGCCCAGAGAGTGGTAGTGGTAGTGTCTGGTGACCAGTGGTGTCCCCCAGGGATCAGTACTGGGCCTGGTCCTGTTCAACATCTTTATTGATGACCTGGGTGAGGGGATTGAGTCTGCCCTTAGTAAGTTTGCAAATGACACCAAGCAGGGGGAAGGGAGTGTCGATCTGCCGGAGGGACCTGGACAGGCTGGGTCGATGCGCGGAGGCCAACGGGATGAAGTTCAACAAGA
>NW_009731263.1:0-229 GCF_000703405.1 Apaloderma vittatum | reverse complement strand
GCGTCCTTTTGCGGTGTGTGCTCGCCCGGCCCAGGACATATGGATACATTGTAGAATCACACTCAGGCGGGAAGTGTGACGATCACGAAGAACAACGCAGAGGAAAATTACAAGCCCTCATCGCCCGACCACCGGGAGGCATGAAACGACCCGCCAGCAACAGCCGGCGCTGTTTGCAGCTCGTTAAGCAGGAAGCGGCGGGGCTACACCCGAATCAAGGGATGATGGT
>NW_009731262.1:491-732 GCF_000703405.1 Apaloderma vittatum | reverse complement strand
GGATGCATGGGGCATTTGGACCAGTCACTATGTGACTTTTCCACATATTCCCAGTAAGGCTCATTTCAGCCTCTAATATAGTCAATTGCTGAGAACCACCAGTCACTCCAGAAATAGTAACAGTTTCAGTACCTGTATGATTCGATGGCATTAGAGTGCACTGTGCACCAGTGTCCACCAGAGCTCTATATTTTCGTGGTTCTAATGTGCCAGGCCACCGAATCCACACAGTCCAATAAAC
>NW_009731262.1:0-229 GCF_000703405.1 Apaloderma vittatum | reverse complement strand
GTCATTCCGTGACAAGTTGCCATCATTTTTAGTTGATCTTGAAGGTCTGTATCTTCTAACAGCATCAACACGGCTCCATTGGGGTCTGTTATCTCTCTTGGACAATGTATCAATCAGCTTCTCTAATGATTTATTGGTTTTCTCAATGGCTTGGTTGGTTTTCTCAGAGGATTTCTCAATTGATTCATTGGTTTTCTCGCTTGATTGATTTTCTCAATTGACTTCTCTA
>NW_009731261.1:21091-72945 GCF_000703405.1 Apaloderma vittatum | reverse complement strand
ATTCTGTGATTCTGTGATTCTGTAATATGGGAGAAAATCTCAGAGCAAAGGGAAGGGAGGAAGGAGCAAAGAGCCCTCCTCCAGTAGAGAGGCACAGGATCAGGTGGTCTAGGATTGCATGGATGATAAGCTCAAGCAAAAGAGAAGCAAGCAGAGAAGGTAAGTAGAAAAACATGGTAGTACATTATCAAATACATTGCTCTATTTCCTCATTCTGTGCAGTTAGAATGTCTTAGGGCTGAAAGTGAATCCAGCTTTTCCCTGAAGTAAACTACCTCTCAACCTGTGAGAGCTGAAGCCAACTGATTCGGAGTTATTGCCTAATGCTGAAGAGATTCAATAGAAAGGATATTTAAATTGCCCGTCATTGAAAACGTAGCATCAGCTGAGGTCATTTGCCAGAATATGGAAGGTATACCCAGAGCTTTACACATGTAAGTATATGTATACAGAGGTGAATTATGAGCCCAAAATCTTAGCTTTTTGATAAAAAAGGTAAGGGAAAAAACAGAGGGAAAAAATTGAAAGAAGTTATGACAGTAAATGAGCTGAGACTTGGAGAATAATACAGTTCTAGAGAACACTCTCTATCTGACAGTGTGTTCAGAATAACATAGTGTGGGCTATGACGACTGCGATCTTTTGCTAACCTCTATGAGAATGTGACCGACAGTTTCAAAGCTTAGTGCCACTGTAGAAAAGGAGTTCAGTCTCTGACACAGCCCAAAGTCTGAATGGACACAAGAATTATTTCTCTAAGTGAACCCTGTAAGTATCTCCAGGACACCTCCAAAAATATAGTTCATCTAAACTACAGTAATAAGAGCTTTAATTCTATTTAATTTCAGAACAGATATGCAAGTGAGATCTTCAAGGAATTCCAGAAATAATTCCTGCAGTTCTCCATGGCATGATGCAAACCACTAGAAAGACCACTGCAGAAACAATGCAGGGAATTTCTTTGTTGAAGCTCTGTCTTCAAAGACAGTACATGAATATCAAAAAAAATTGGCTTCAAATCATGAAAGAATTAAGTGTAGAAATTAAAACTTACTGGCATAACACTTTAATGGAACACACTCGTCATTTATGGAACAACTGACATACATGTACTGAATATGTGAAAATACAGTATTTTCTCACAAATTAACTCTCCTTTGCTTGAACTAAGACTCTTCCCTGAATTGCTCTAGCAAATTGCCAATTTTTCTTTTTTCTTCCAGTTACTTGTTAAGAAAGTTAACTTGTCTCAGTCCACCTCTAAGCATCTCAGAAACAGAAAACAGAAGAGCAGCTCAAAGTTGCAGGCTATTTTGTAATCTCCTCCTCAAAGTTATATAAAACAAGATTTAAATTTTAAGTACCCAAAGAAGGTGTTCATATAGGTTCACTTAAGGTAGCCACTGATTACTAGAAGAAGAGTCTGGACTCTTAACTGGGATGGCTCTGTTTGATGTTGGTGTACTGTCACCTATGTGAGGTTCATATCTCCTCCAACACATTTTGTGCCTAACAACGTGTTCAGGCTTTCTGGGTGAACGAAAACAAAAGAAAAGAAGCGAAAAGTGGCCACTGAAGTTCAAGTGTGTTAAATAGCAGAAAGATGTTTTTATAAATATGGCATATTAAAGACTTTTTAGAAATCGGTTATACAGACATGGTTAAACATACTAGATTTCAGTGTGTAATAACTAAGGAATTCAATAAGGTACAAAGAACAATGAAGTTCAGCCTCTGAGAAAAAAGATTTAGCATGGTACAGGAAAAAGCCAAGTTGCCAGTTACTGGACATTATACATTGTTTCATGTAAGTAGATTTTTCTCCCCCTAAAATAAGCCCCCTACATTTAATTTTGTATGAGTTCTAAGTGGTTCAGCTAGGTAAGAATCAATTCAAACTTTCTCTTCAAATGAAAATCAAACCTATGTGTTCAAGTATATTAATTAAAGGAGTATGTCCATTTGCTTTCCTTTTCAAATATCAGGTCAGCTCCATCACTACCCTTCAGAGCCTTGTGTCACTGTGCTCTCCTGCATCTTGCTTAACACAGACTTGTCAAAGACTTACTTTTCCCAAACATACTCAATTCCATCCAACCCTAATAATTTCTGTGCACCTCATTAACTGCCCTTTCTTCTTTTTTCTTCTTGATTTTCAGTCTTGTAATCTGACTACTAAACTCCCACCAAAGCAGACTTCTATCCTAGAGCTATATTTAAAGAATGGTATCCTTGAGTCTTTCCCAGCAACAAGCAGCTTCAGGACACAAAAAGCATCCTGATGAAGAAAAGCTGTGATGTGAACATGGATTAGCCCATGACATTTCCATTTAAAGCAGAAAGAGTTTGACCAGTTGTGATAAGGTTAGCACTTCTAGAGAAAAGCAGTAATTTACCCTTTAAAAAAACCTCTCATAAATTGAACGAAAATGGAGAGGTAATAAAAATGGAGAGAAACACGTAAATATATTTCTGTCTGAAGGCTGTGGCAAGGAGTTTTAATTTCGTGTATTTTGGAAACAAACAACTGAAGAGAAGGCTCTGCTTCCTGCTTATCTTGCTTATTATGGTGAACAATAATAGTGATTACGCACTATTCTTTTGAATGCCAATCATTATGCTACTTGTAAGTGAAGTGTTCAGAGCAGGAGAGTAATGAAACCGCAAATGTGAGAGAATTTGCACATGCAACCAACAGTGTGTAATCAGTCATAACCAAGCAAACACAAAGATCTTCTAAAGAAAGTATGCAGTCCTGAAGGGTAAAAGCATTAATGCTCCATTTCACTCATGTAAATATTCATAGGCCTCCTAATCTCCTAGATACATAGAAAACTCTCTGTGGACAATGCATCTAGAAAGTTTCTCGTGGCACTTCTTTCTATTCTTACTAAAAAATAGGGAGAGAAAAAGTAATCAGAAGTACTCTGAGGAAACTACTCTAAGAAAAAGAAATCCAAGTTGTCATTGTCAGCTCAAAAATTCCCTCACTGAAACTGCTTTGCAACACAACAGCTAAAAAGAAATCATGGTTCACTTCCCTTTTATCATCCTTTGATAAACAAGCCATCATTGATGCCTCTGTCACTACTTTAAATGTCTGAAGTACTTAGAGATTTTCCTTCTCCCTTCACTGTATAATTTGTCTTCTGAGATAGATATTTGTAGTATGTTCCCTTCCTGACTTCCTTCTACATCTTGTTCAAATTTCCCCCCTTGCTCTCTCTGTTCCCTACCAGTATTGCTACCACGTGTACAGCCTTCACATACAAGGGCTCTTCTTTTTTTTTTTTTTTTACCCTCCACACTAAGCACAAAAATGTAAAACCTGCAGTTCTGGGTATGTTACCAAAGGAAACAGTTTTACTTAAAACCTTGTTTTTGCCAAAGTATTTTCAAAGTATCTGGAAAGGAGTCAAACCACAGTGGCTCTCAGTTGTATTTCCTTTTACTATTTCCCCAGGTACTCCCAGCACAGCACTAAGTAATTGGATAGTCTTTTAGGGTAAGAAAAAAAAAGAAAGAAAAAAAAAGAAAAAACCAAACAAAACAAAACAACAGAAAAGAGGCTGCGGGAGAGAGTTCGTAGGTTTAAGAATTATCCTTCTGGGGCCTGTGGGGATGAATAGAGGGCAAATAGTTGCCAAAATTGAAAATCTTGCTTGTGTTAGTTGAAGAAGACAGGAATCCAATGAAGACAGGAATTTAATGTGATGATTTGCACTAACTACATTGATTATATTCAGCCTTTGCAATGCTGTTTTGAATCTGCTTAACTTTTGAAAATTAAGAATAAGAGATTGCAGTTACGTGTGATTTTATTTTGGTATCTGATCTTGTCTCTGTTTTAGATCAGCCTTTTCCTATAGTGTAGTTATGAATTATAGATATGCATTAATTGTGCAATGGGAAAAAAAAGAAGGTTCCTAATGCAGCTAGGTTTCCCAAATCAGTCATACAGTTATATGCTATAGCAGCTATCATTCCATTTTACATGTCATCTAACTAAATCTTGTTCTATCCCAACTTCAGCTTATATTAAAAACACAGCTGCAAGTCTTCTTGGTATAAGCCAAATACATATTCCTTGTGTACTGGGGGTCTTGCCACAGGCCACCTGTAGTCTATTATTTTAAAATTTTACTTAATTCTTCTCAAGCCATTTGTGGTCTTGCTGACATCTCCAGAAGACTTATTCCACATCCCCCTTCAGGAGTGTTAAGATCTTGAGAACACAGACACTTTGCTTTGGCACTGATATTTCTGTCTGCTTCTCTTGACAGTTGCTGAATTCTCTCCCACTAAAACTGGTAAAAATGTTTTAAAGCTGAAGTAGGAAAAGTCTTTTTGTCCTTCGTTATTCTCACAGAAAGCTTAGTGTGAATGAATTCTCATGTTCTTTTTTCTTTGTAGGATCATAGTTTCTAGAGGAAGAAAATTATCAGACATTGTCTGGTGAAGAGCACATGAGAGACTGGCTGAAGGAGCAGAATAAACATAATTCAAGTATCACAGTCCATAAGATGCACAGTTGATGGTTAGACCCAGAAGGATGTCTGCTGTATGCAGTGTGTGCAACTAGGGATTTGCTGGACAGACCTTTCAGTGAGTCAACCATTCCCTCACATTTTTGAGGAGCCTGTGTTAGCAGATGGACTCTGTCTAATGGGTTTGTAAAGAGGAGATGACAGTTTCCTGGAGTACACATTGCTGCTATTCAGTATATGGTCTCTACCGCAGCAGTGGCTTACAACTCTTAATACGCCTTCTCAAAGATTATTCGTTTGAAATTGTGCACACTTAAAACAACATATATACTGCTGGAACAGTGTTTGAAACACAAGACATTTCACCTCCAGCTGGGATTCTCTCATCAATCAGTGTTATAACAAACTGCGTTCTAAAAGGTGTTTGGAAGAATTACATATTCTGCATTTTGAGTCAAAAGTCAATATATAGGCACAAGGTGGAATGGAAACTGATACGATTCCATTCCATTGCTGTGCTGGTTTTGGCTGGGATAGAGTTAATTTTCTTCATAGTAGCTAGTACGGAGCTATGTTCTGTATTGGTGCTGAAAATAATGCAAAGATATTTTAGTTATTGCTGAGCAGTGTTTATACAAAGTCAAGGTCTTTTCTGCTCTTCATCTCACCCCACCAGTGAGAAGCCTGGAGGTGCACAAGCAGTTGGGAGGGGACTCTGCTGGGACAGCTGACCCCAACTGACCAAACGATATCCCAGGTGATAAGAAGGCATGATCAGCAATAAAACTGAAGAAAGAGGAAGAAAGGCAGGGGTGTTCTTCCCAATTAACCATTATGTGTGACAGTGCCCTGCTTTCCTAGAGGTGGATGAACACATGCCTGCCCACGGGAAGTGCTGAATCAATTCCTTGTTTTGCTTTGTTTGTGTGCACAGTTTTTCCTTTGTGTATCAAACTGTCTTTGTCTCAACCAACCAGTTTTCTCATCTTGATCCTTCCGAATCTCTCCCCCATCCCATTGGGGCGGAGTGAGCAAGCAGCTCTGTGGTTCTTGGTTACTGGCTGGGGCTAAACCACAGCCATAGCCCTGAGAGATAATAATCAAAAAGTGCATCAGAAAGGAAATTATTCTCAACTACAAACACTGTGTTGCCATGCACTACAGACATCCTAATTTGTCATAATATCTTACTGCTTCATTCAGGTCTGTAAAATCAGATTTGGGTTCATCACTGAGAGCAGTCCATACTCTGAGAAGGCATTCTGAATCTACATATGCAATAGGAAGAAAAAATCCATCATAAATTTTCAGTCTCAAATCCTTTTTCCTGGAATCATGCAACAAGGCCTTTTGCTTCAAATCATCTTTTCTTGCTACTAGGCTCACAACATAAATGAAGTAGCCCCTCTTGATGAGGATCATAGAATCATAGAATCATGGAATCATTCAGGTTGGGAAAGACCCTTGAGAACATCGAGTCCAACCATTAACCCTACATTACAAAACTCACCCCTAAACCGTATTCCCCCAACACCACTTCTAAACAACCTTTAAACACATCCAGGGATAGTGACTCAACCACCTCCCTGGGTAGCCTGTTCCAAAGTCCAACTACTCTTTCTGTGAAAAATTTTTTCCTAATGTCCAGTCTAAACCTACCCTGTTGCAGTGTGAAGCTTCATCAGGAAGCCATTACAGTACTGCGATAGGTTACTCAAAGAGAAGGTGGAATCTTCATCCTGAGAGGTTTACAACACTTCATACACAAAAAATGCTGACTTAGCAGAAGTCCTGCTCCAAATGAGATAGTCGACTGGATGACCTCCACAGTTTCTTCCAATAAATATTTCTATGATTTTATCACAAAGGACAGACACAATAAATGCAAAAAAAAACCAAAAAAAACCCAACCACGCAACAGTAAGAAAGGACAGCAAAACAAAAGACAAGTCAATCCAGCTTTGCAGAAAAGATTGTAGGATTAAAAATTATCTGTGAATATATATGTTCTTACTCTGTGTGAGCATTGCTGAACGTAGGCAACAGCTGATAAGGGGTATTTAGGAGCATCCCTAGAAATGAGGCATTTGGGAACATCCTCCACTCAGTCTTTCCTCTAATGCTTTCCTACAGGCCTCTGAATCGATCTCCGTTCACTCCCTGTGTATTGCCTGATCTAGTTGAGAGGCATCCCTGCCCATGACAAGGCGGTTGGATTAAATCATCTCCAAGGTCCCTTCCAGCTCAGGCCATTCTATGATTCTATGATTCTGTGATTCTATGATTCTATGAATTTATTGCAGGGACATCTGTATAGGTGGTCAAAGAGACAGTTGCTCTAACAGAGCACTGTAAATCAGGCACATGGCTTTGTTATCTTTGATGTGCAGTCCACATTTGAAGATAAATGTTGATGGCAGCAGAACTAGAAAAGAAATGTTCACTTTTATGTAGATGTGACTGTGTTGCTATCCCTTCTGAGATGTCTTGCAAATGCCTACAATAAATGATGTCTTGCACTCTTTCTGCAGGAAAAGCAGGCTCATAATGTAGGCTTAATAACCCTCATTACAATTTGATTTCCTGTGGTTTTCCCACTTGCAAAAGCACTTTCCTTTTTCCCAAGGATGAAAGAGCCTGTATTTCTTTAAAAGTATTTATTTAAAAATATTCCAGCTGCTGCCTTCCTATTGGCTGCTAAGTTTAAGGAGAGAGGTTTAACTCAATGTCATCCTGCAGTCAGTCTCCCAAAAGAAATAAAAGTATTTATTTTTGAACATCATTGTTTTTCTTGAAGGCACACCAACTAACAAATGGTCCCAAGTAATTTCTTAATTTCTCCATATTTGTTCTTACACTGTTTTATTATCGTGAGGACAGGAAATATGAGTCAGTAATCCTATGATCATCCATTTCACTCACTTATGGGGGGTTGAAGCCCAAGGCAAACAAAAAGCGTCAAATATTTCAAATAAACTGAAAATGTCTCTACCATATACCACCCACAGCCGAGTTCACATTTGCAGCAGAATCATAGCTGGTCTAAAATACATTTAAAGAATTAAGTACAGTAGCCTCACAGAAAGAAGTGTTTAGGCTCTCAACAGTTACTCCTATAAAGGAAAATATTATGAGGTGTTCTTTCAAATGAAGCATTTAATATCTCTAGGTAAATTTTTTATATTCTTCGATGCACAAATAAGGTATTCATATTTGACCTGAACTGCTGAAAATATGAGCAGTGTCCATATTTTCTTGGTTAGAAAATATCACTGTTTGCTTTTAACTTTTCATTTTTCTGATGTTATCTTCTTGTTTTCAGTGGAATTACAAATAACGACTGCTATGGAAAGTCCATTCTCTCAGTATTAGACAGAAAGCCCTGTTTACTGGGCTGTCTAGGATGAGGATATCTACACTAGCAAACAGGCACAATGATGGAGAAAGATGCCTTAACAACCACTTTTCTTCTAGATCTAGGCACTGTCTGCAACACCAGACCAGATGGTTCTATGAGAATGTGGGTAACAATCTCAAACCTATCCTCGACTTAGCCTTTCCGTTTGGTGTGGGAACCTGGTTACTCTACCCTTTTAAAAGACATGAGAGATCCTGGTAGTGACATATTTTTTGTAACAACCTAGCAGTGAGACCATTTGTGCAAGAGGGAGTCCTACACTGAATGGTACACTATGTAACCTGAAAACGTCCATAAATAAATTACTGCTGTTGACTACGGTTGTTAATGCTTTTAGAAGAAAATTTATTTACATTCTGGCAAATAGTGGCACCACACTATTCATGGGAAATTTGAAGTACATCCACAGCATTGCTAAACCAGAGTCTGCCACTCCTGAATGAGTATTTTGACCTAAATGTTTACTGTATAAGAGCTTGGTTAGTTTCATGTTTTCAGATAAAGTGGCTGGCGTTGTCACAGGTGAGCTCTAAAGTATTCAGGAACTGAACTCATACCTGGCAATAGGGCACTCAAAATAGGCAAATCGGATCACCTACTTTGCGAAATTCAGGTGTGCATAAGCTGCTTAGTGTCATTTGCGTGATAGTAACCAAAAACATCTCAGGGTGTGTGAAGCAGCAGTGCTCTAGATGACTAAGTAAGCTCACTAATGGTAAGTAAGTGCACGTGGCCCTTCTGTTTAATTAGAGAGCTAGGAGTCAACTATTGCTTATTCGGTTTCAATACCTAAGACATACACTACAATTCTAAATGCTCTTTCAGACCTATCTTTTAGGCATCTGGAAGCAAATTCGTCCCCTTCAGCCTGATGGAATTTTTGCTCCTTCAGTACTTTTAAAAAAGCTGTCTCACCTCTCATGCCTCATACGAAGAAAGATGAAGGTTAGCAGACACCTTTCCAAAACAGAGCTATACAGGCTTACCTGGGATAGTTGCTCAGTAACAGGGCAGAGGAAAACAGTCTGACTTTGTCTGTGTGCCTCTTCATGAGGGTCTCATGCTCTGGAGAGAGCAATCTGCACCACTGGGTGGTTTTCAACTTTCTAATGAGTTCTTTAGTGTTTTCTGCTAATACAAATAAAATTGCTCAAATCTAACTAAGTGAAATTGTGTCAGGGTCATTCTGCTGGTTAGGTGGAGACACTGCAGAGGGGTATTTGGCCACTCTTTACCTCTTGAGGACTGTATTTCATATGTTAGAGAATTCGGTCAACTCAAGGCAAACGCTCTTTGTAGTAGGTTTGTAGGGTATCCACTGCACCGTTACACACCTCTTTACTGTGGTATAGACTAATTTGTATCATATTCTTGTGGTGCTCAGCAAGCTTGGGAACCGAGCCAAGTCTCTCATTACGCATTTGACTGCAGAAGAGATTACATTTGGGGAGACAGAAGTGTTATTAAACTGAATTTTTCTGCTTCAGAGCAGCACAGTATAGAATGAATTAAGTCAGGTTTGGGGCCTTTGAGGTAAGGCAATGAATATGGTACAGCCTAGGAGGTGATTTCTAACAAATTTCAAAGAAATTCATTGTTGTCAATGTAGTCATAGTTTTCTTGCAGTCTATCTGTCAAAAAAACTCTGTTAACCTGATTGCCTCTTGATCTTTAACACAGTTTTATACATTTATGCTTAGTTTGGCTCAGAATCACATATAAGGCTTATGCAAAAAGATGACTTCTCTAAATATTACCCCTTCAAATGCAATCTGATCTAAAGGTCAGGCTAAGTTCTTTCTTGTGACTCATCAAGAATAATGTTTCTGCAAGCCAGATTCTGGCCTTAAATTCATGGCCTCACGTTCACCTGTGCAAATAACTAAATGAAGAATCTAACCTTCAGACAGATTCCTTACAAAACTATATTGTCTTCCACAGAGTTACGAAAAGATTCTCTAGGGTCCAGGTCCCCTCAACCTACACTGTGCTAAATAATGCTCTTATTTTTTTCTCTAAAAGAGGAAAAAAAAAAAAACCTTCAAAAAAAATTGTATCTAAGTCACACATAGAATTTGCTTTCATATAATTTTTTCCAAGTGAATCCACACTCTAGCTAAAGACTGAAATTCGTCATTTCTTTTAATACAAATTGGATCCGCTGTATGGCCCAGTTTCTTAGTGTTTTGGTACAATGTTTCAATTCAGATACATGTCTAAATACCCGCAAGATGAAAAATCTCAGCTGAAGAAGCCCTAAATAACAATTTATTTCTCTTAAACCTTTCCCTTCCAAACTTAGAAAGAAATATATTTAGGTTTACTTGTTAAAACCTTGCAATTTTTGCAAATAATTTTGAAAACAATAATTAGTAAAGGAAGAGTAATAAAGAACATTTTAAACAATTAGAAAAACTGTTAAACTGGGTGGTAAAAGTGACAGCACAAGAAATATGTAGCACTAGCAACAATTCTACAGGGAAAGTGGAGCCAGTTGAGGCAGGCGAGGCATGCTAGGTTGTCAAGTGTGAAAATAAAGCAAATTATTTGGAACAAGAAATATGTTTGAACAGTGAGAATATAATTTACGATGAACAAGCAGAGAGAAGAATGTAGAAAAGCATTCAGTCATGAGCCTGGAGGAAACATGAACCACGCATAAGTTTTTCTAACTAGCAACCCTAGTTTAATAAATCTTCTTACATTTCCCTCTAACTCTTTCTTTACATTTAAAAAAACCCAAAACTCTATTTGTAGTAAATAATTTACACAAACGAAGATTGTAAGATATTTTGTGAACACAATCAAACCCTGTACTTGCCTGATGTTCTAGGGGACTTCTTCCAATCAGAATGTCACGGAGCATTTGTTCCTAATCTCACAGGATTCTTTCTCAGTTTTGCGGTCTGTGTTGCTTTAAAAGAAGTAGTTGTCGCAGTGTTGAGATCCCATAATTCAAGATCTAAGATTTGATCTATTAAGTTGTTACAGAAATTAAAACCAAATGCTTGAGCTGGCATCACAAGTGGACTAGGAACCACCTGTCAGCGTGAGCACAGTACAGGGATTCACACAGCAGCCAAAGTCACAGTTCATAAGCAGCATTACGTATGAACCTGGGAGCTGACATCACAGTTCAGTGCACTCCAGAATGAGTGTGGCAAACACATGGGCTGCTGTGACCAAGCCTGCGATCTGAACAAAAGTCAGGAAGTCAAAGAAAGTCAGCCATTCATCTTGGTGGGAAGAGTATTGCAACATTTTTGCACTGATGTGGGTCAAATGTCTACCTGGACATGTGGAAACAACTTCATCGGCAATTGTTTGATGAGTTTTTCCTTCCCAAACATTGCCTTCATCTTGCTTGTTTCAGCTTGAGTCAGTTAGTTGTCATCTGAAAGGTTACTTCCTGACCTGTGCAGATGCATTAGATATAATGACAGCTGCGTGAGCAAAGAGCAAGATAAATAGTTGAGTGTTGTCGTTCTGTTGTTGGTAGCTAAGGCCATGGTGTTCCTCTCTCCCCTTCTCCCAGAAGTCTCATGTAGATTTTGGAAAAGAAGAAAAAATCCCAAGGTTAGCACTGATTTACGCAAGATGTTTAAAGAGAGATAGAGCAATTGCACATTACTACTAGGAAGCAATCTCTTAGACTATGCCTATCTGGTCTTGCTACATGCTGGCCGTAGTGCTGGTGCTGCTTTGCTATGTCAAAGCTACAGGAGAATCCAGTAATCTGATCAGGAGTATTTCATGTGTGCTTATGGACTGGTGGAAGTTTTTACGCAGCCTTGGCACTCTCTTCTAGTTTAAATTCTACTTATGATCCTTCCCATGGAAGGTCAGCTAATGTCACCTGTTGCTTGATCTTGGTGTTTACTTTGTTCTTGGTTATTTTGCCCAAAAGAAGAGGCTGGAATCAGGACAGCAGCTGGAGAATACTCTACCTGTAAGCCTGTAGATGAAACCCCAGCTTACAAACTCAAGTATTCAGTTGTCAGTGTCATTCTCTTGACTAAATCTTAAGGAAGTGATTGCAGCTGCTATTATCCCATTTTGAGCAAAGCAAACACTATTTTCCACCCACTGGAATTACTTCAGCTTCCAGGTATTTTTCTTCTGTTAAAGATCCTGAAACTATAAGTCAGAGTTTAAACCATTATTAAATGCTTCCAAAACTTTAAGCAACTCGCTTTAATATCCTTCAAGGGAGAGAAGACCTTTCTGTTTCTCTGCAAGCTGTAAGTCCAAAACTAAGACACAGTCTTTCAGTTGTACCTTTTTGAATATGCAAGTGATGCAACAGCTGCTCTGTTCATCACCAAGACAACATAATCATGTGATTATCTTTCGAAGTAAAACCTCCTGCAAGCTGTGGACCCAAATCAACAATATTCACTTCAAATATCCAGACTGTGGAGTTCCTCAGCTGATCTCTGTGTCTTTCTAACAAAGGAAATCTGTTCAAAGACATATGGCTCATGACAGAGTGAGCTGCCAATTAACAGGAGAATAATGTACCCAGGCCTTTCTTTATCCAGTGTGCGTTATCTCATGTAGAGAGATTCACACTATCTCTGGATATATTCATAATATACACACCCTAGGTATGTATACTTACCCCAGAATTGATGTCTCAGGCCTACTTCTAATAGTTAGCTTTTGAATCACAAAATAACACCTTTTAGAAGAAAATATAAGAAAAGAGGATCCCAAGCATTCACTGTGATGCTGCTAAGTGCTCTGTGGAGTGGCACAGTTCTGGCCTCCAATGGTTCTGGCCTCCAATATACAAAGTCAATATAGTTAGGGAAAACTCAAAATAGGACTTTTTAGGACTGCATAGAGTCATAGAATCACAAAATGTATTAGGTTGGAAGGGACCTTAGAAATCATCTAAACCAACTTCCCTGTCATGGGCAGGGATACTCTTAACTAGACCAGGTTGCTCAAGGTCTCATCCAACCTGGCCTTGAACATCTCCAGGGAGGAGTAATCCACAACCTCTCTGAGCAATCTATTATAGAGTCTTGCCATTCTCATACTGAAGAATTTCATCATAAGATCCAATCTAAACCTATTCTCCTTCAATTTAAATCCATTTCCCCTTGTCCCATCACTGGACTCTCTTGTCAAAAGTCACTCCTCAACCTGACTGTAGGTTCCCTTCACGTCACCCTGGAGTCTTCTCTTCTCGAGACTGAACAATCCCAGCTCCCGCAGTCTATGCTAATAGCAAAGGTGCTCTAGCCCCTGGATCATCTTTGTGGCCTCCTCTGGACTCGTTCAAACAGATCCATGTCCTTCTTATGGTGAGGACACCAGAACTGGATGCAGTATTCCAGGTGGGATCTCACAAGAGCAGAGTAAAGGGGGAGAATCACCTCTCTTGACCTGCTGGCTACACTCCTCTTGATGGATCCCAGGACAGGGTTGGCCCTCTGGGCTGCATGAGCGCACTGCCAGCTCATGTTGAGCTTCTTGTCTATCAACACCCCCAAGTCCTTCTCTTCGTTCAACCCACTTAGTAGCCAGTTTATAATTGTGCCTGGGATTGACTGAACCAGGTGCAGGGCCTTGCATTTTGACTTGTTGAAGCTCATGCAGTTTGCACTGGCCCATTTCTCAAGTCTGTCAAGGTCCCTCTGGATGGCATCTCTTCCCTCAAGTGAGTCCACGGCACCACACAGCTTGGTGTCATCGGCAAACTTACTGAGGGTGCACCCAGTGCCATCGTCCATGTCACATGTTACTACAGACATCTTAAGAAAGAAAGGGTCTGAGAGAAACTTATCTCAACCTGATATTTTTCAAGGCCATATCTGCTGCAATGATGAGGTGGTCATTTCCAAACCAGTTCAGTTTTTCTAGGGTGATACTGTTTTAAATTATTTTATCATTCTCTCTGCTGTAATCTGAAGTCCATGCAACGTTCAGCTAAAGCTGTCTCTGCACAGTCTGGGTGAGCTTTGCATTTCCACACAAGCGAGTATTATTGGGATTCCACTCATTCCAGCTGGGGAACTGCAGACTGTGGGAACGGTTACAGAGAGTGAGGTTCCCCTCCTCCTCTTCCTCCTCTTATTCTCTTTCTCTCTTTTTTTTAAAACCTTTTTTCAGGATAAACATTTAAAGACTAGAATGAGGCAAAACTCCCATAGGGCTGGAAACGTAGACAAGCTCACACCAGACAAGTCTGCAAAATAGCTTTTTTTGGTTTGTTTTTCTTTATAACGTCCAAGCTTTAAAGATTTCCAGCTTTTAAATTGTCTTTTAAAAGAAGAGAAACCGTATTACAGACTTTTTGGTGAAGGTAACATATCGGGCATTAATTTTAATTCCAGAAATTTCCATATTACAAACTATCTGGTGAAGATAACATATTGGGTGTTAATTTTAGTTCCAGAAATTTATGCCATGCAGTTACTAGAATGTCTTGGTGGCCAGTAATAGTAATAATTATTAATGTTAAAAAAGTCAAAGAAACAAGTAGAGAATAAACCCAGTTTTCACTTTATGATTAGAGGTTTGAATGTTCACACAAATGAGTTGTCACTGTAGTTCTGCCACCTTTTATCATTTTTTTCCATTGGCCATATAGGCTACATTTGGATGAAAATACTCTCCCTGCTTTAATTCTTTTACTCTAGCAGTAGTTCTAGGGGGTCTTAGGGTCTCCCATGAAACACAGTTGCAAAAGTTGGTGAATAACTTCTAATTCAGACTAACATTGGTCAAGACTGACAGCGTGACCAGATATTCTTGAAGTCGTTTTAATGAAATTCCTGTTTCCCATGTATTTTATTCAATCATAGGATACAAACATATCCTAGTTCTGTCAACATGAAACAATCATTAGTGAGCTTTCAGTTCCCTCATCTCAACAATTGTTTTTTCAGAATGCTAGGTTTCCCACTTAGTTTAGGTTTAGCATGTGTAAGTTGAACACAATGTTAAGACCCTATCAAGAAAAAAAATTCTAATGTGATTTTAATTTGTGGAAAAAGAATGAGTGTATGTTGAGAAATCGTCATGTTGAGTGTATTGTTGAGAAATTGTCATGGGTCATGTTTAGATTTCTGCTATGCTACTGGAGATTCATGCAGAGGACGCAGCCTGTTGCGTATAGTTTCTGCTTTGATCTGTCAGAAATTCCTGTGTTCTCATTTTTTAAACTAAACTACTTTCTATTCTCACACCAGATAGAGATTACTGTGCCAAAACTCCCTGAAAAATTTTTTCATATTCAGCTTGGATTTCAGTCTTTGTCAGAAGTACACATTTCAAGGTCCCCTTTGCCATCTATGTGTCTACCATTTTTTTCTACTTCTTTTCTTTTTCACCCCATCAGCAACATAGCAATTATGTTGCAGTAAAAGTTTGTTCAGTCTCAGGGTTTTTTACCAACTGAATTGTATTCAACTCTTCTAGCCATGGTGGAGGAATGCAGTATATTGATTCTTTGGGTGTAGATTCGTTATATTTCACAGTAACTTCCATTGAGAACAGAATTAGAAAAAACACTTCCAAACGATTCAAGGGTAAGTGTTAGACTGCAAACCATTAAAGAAAAAGATGTTTATACCATATTTGGACACTGAATGTGCTCCAGACTGTTCCGCAGCACTAACTGGCACACAGCACCCTGTGTCGACACTAGTAAGTTCTCCTGCCCTGTCAGAGACGCCTGCCAGCACACATCCAATTTTGGAATGGTCACTCCTAGGCTGCAAGCAGAAATAGTTTGGCTAAGGACTCTTCACCCCACCATGGAGCCGAGAATCCAGTTTCATTCTTCCATAATAATAAGGGTTCTGTATAGTGCAGTAGCAAGAAGTCTGACAGGGAGAGAACACTTGTAAAGGCCAAACTGTGCTGGATACCATCCTGATAGTCTATTAGCACAATTAAATAATCCCCTGTGTCTATCTGATTTACTATTACAGAGGTAGCCACTGAATTCTGGCAGCTGACCATTGAAATTTTCCCTTCCAAAGTCATGTCCAGGTCTTCCACACTCCTACCGCTCTCAGTAGGTGATGGCATGACAGCAGCAGCTGCACCTCACCCTTCTGAGCTGTATTTGACTATTTCCAACTTTTGAAGAGCAATCTCCTCACCAGCAACCATCAGCAGGAGCTTAAGCAAAACCCTCCTAGAAATGGTCCTCACAGAGAGGACAAACAGTGTCCACACATCTGACAGCTAAGGATTTGCCTCTTTTAAAAGTCAACAAAATACATAAAATTCTGCACTTTCAGGTAAAAGCAAAATAATCTCTTCCCTGGTTATCTCTGGTTACTAGTTATTGGGGCTTGCCTTATATGTCTCTCCAAGGATAATCAAATGAGGAAGTTGTGTATTAAATAAAGACGTGGGGTTTTTTCAGTCACAGGGGATGGGAATCACTTTTTTCAGGCTACTTCTCAGGAGAAAAAAATAATCAATAAAAAAGTCTTGTGGACTTCTACCTAACTTCAGGGAACTTGACTCTTCCTTCAAGAAAAGTAGTTACCTGGACAGTCATGGAGTATATTTCAAACACTGTCTGTGATGCACTAGGCTTCAAACACATTAGCATTTCATGTGTTAGATGAATTCTACATTGTTTAAATAACACATTATTTGCTTGCTATAGTATAATATCCAACATTATCTGAGAGAATTATCTGTGTAATATTTTCTTTTTTGTGCTGGACCTACTGTGTTTGGTTGTTGCACTGACATTCTTTGGTCTTGCCACAGAAGGAGGTTTGTTCTGCACTACTCTTAAAAGTTTATCCTCACATGAAAGAATTTAGCTCTGAACTTTCTGTTCAATGTATGAGAAAAACTAAGTTGCTTGCAGATTTCTCTTCGCATCTTCTTTAGTCTATTTTTTTTTTGAAATAAGGTGATGGGTTGTGGTAAGCAGAATTCATAAGAAGCTGAGAGAAAGCCAGATCCTCCACATTTTGAAATCTCTTTGATTGTTTGCTGTTAAACAAAGATTCAAAAATAAATAGTTAATGAGAGTTAGAAGACGAAGACTCTCTCCTTTTCTCCTGAAAGAGGAGCCAAGAAGGTTCCCATTCCATTTCTCTGATCTCCTAATGTGACTGCCAGCAATGCTTAAGAAAAAAAAATTGAAATTCTTTGCATTTATGAAGGGGACTAAGCTCATTTTTATTTCCTTACATCTCACCTTTAAATCTCAGGTCTCATTTGCATAAAGCAAACAAAAAAAAAATTTAAAGGAAAAAAACAACAACTAGATTTCTAGTTTATGTGTGCAGTGTTCTCTGCTCTCTGAGCATGAGCCTCCTCACTACTGCACTTTGGGATTCCTTACAGAAGGATAAACCAAGATTCTGTGCTACATGGCAGGGATGAAGAGGAATATGTTTCCTTATCCAACGGTTTTGCAACAGAGGAGGAAAGTCTGTGTCTTCTTTTCCTAGGAGTCTCAACTTTCAATTGCCTGCTTGTTACTCTCACTGAAAGTAATCTTCGTGGGTAGTGTATGATGCATATTACATAACCTGTAAAACACGTAAGCATTGTCTAATTACAGATTTCTTTCCAGAAGCAGAACAGAAAGGTTTCTGGAGGAGTATTCAAACATTCTACATTTTAGAAGCAAAATAATTACCAGATTTATTACCCAGAATTACCAAGATTACCTACATCCATGACTCAATTGAATTATCTTTTACACAAAATACAAATTAACAAAATAAACCATCAATACTTTTCCTTTCTTCAGATGAATTTCTGTTCTCTACACAAAACCTATATAGATTCTATGCATCATTTCAATCCTATCTACTTGCCTTGGGCAGAATCTTACTTACCAGAGTTCGGGCTTCTCTTTCATTACTTAACAACTGAAGTCAATGACTCAGTAGAAAAGTTTTCCATCAACAGATTATTGTTCTTAATCAACTTTGAAATCTTTACCAAAAAACATAATAAGGAAAAAAAAAAGTGGAATTAGTTAATACAAACAGCTGTTACACAAATTGATCTCCAGGTTTTGGTGTTTAATCCAGTTTTATAAACTCTTGGCCTGAAACTTGAATTTCAGAAACACATTCTTCCACCTTTGTTTCCCAAACATTCCTTCTCGTGGATCGGTACCCATAAGGTGTGGGAGAAAAATTTTCTATCACTAAACTGATTCAATAATACCAAATTCTTGCCCTCTGTATGCAATCAAGGATAGTATTAAATAATTCAATTGTTTTATTAAACAATTCAGGCAACGTTGGGTTTTTTTCAGTATCAGTGTTCAGCACAAAAACTCTCCATGCAGTGAAATATCCCCAAATTTATCACTTTTTTTGTTAGTTTCCTCATTAACTTCTCTATTCTACCTTTTTTAACAGAACTATGATAAAAATGAAATTACTAAAACTTAAAACTGTGCTTACTGTATTTTTAAAAAATCTGGTCATTTCCACAGAGCTTTTTAACAAGTCATATACAAAGAACAACAGCGACAAGCTAACATGAAGTAGATCAGTCAAAACAAAATCACTTTTGGATAATTTTAGCTACTAGTATTTTTCCAAAAAGAGGAATTTTTTTGTATGTTTGTTTCATTTAGTGTGTACATGAAGGGGTAGGTAAATTCAACTATATCTCACCTACCCTCATGGAATAATCATTCTTTAAATATTACTCAGAAAATAAATCTGGAACATGGGCCTGATTCAACAGAGCACTAGCTAAGTATTTAACTAGTGCTAAGTACTTAAGGCCTTTTTGCTCCTTACTTAAACTGGTACCTTTTTGCAGCTAAAATAGTTATTTAGCAAATGCTGGTCTATACATTTTTCAGTATGGCTAATGATAATGACCACACTGTAGTGGTTTGAGCAAACCAGTGTTTAGCTTTTGCTTATTTTTAGGACAGCAGCACAGATCTGTTATGTGGATATATCTAGATATCTGGAATATCTGTTATTTTCTTATTTTAAGTTCTGTTCACATCCTTTCAAAATGGGGCTGCAATGTATTTCAGTGAGAACTGGGTCAGGATGCATTTTCATTTGACTGATTTAAACCATAAATACATCATACTAACACAGGCCTTAACTGACTTATAGTTTTACTTCTTTGCAGCTAAACTAATGAACACTTGACAGAAAAACATTGCAGGGCTCCGAATCAGCTCTTCTTCATTAAAAGAGGAACGAGCATCAAGTGATAAGCTCTTCAGGGAGCAGCCTTCTAAAACGAAGGTTCATTTCTTCTTACTTGACTGATTTCTTTCTTTTCCTGAGTGTTGCACAAAGTGTTTCCAACCCAAACTTTTTTGCAGTACCTCATTTACTAAGGTTATGAGAGCAATGAAACAAATGCATGTGATTAAACGAGTGCTTGTACACAGACACTTTGCAGGGCTGCAGTTTGGCACAGAGAATGTGCCAGAGGATTTCATACACTCATTGCCTCAATGAAAAACATGTTACACTGAAATGAACTGCTTGCTGGAGGTTGCACATGAAGCTCCTTTTGGTTGTAGTGGAAGCAGTACCCCCATCGACATGATATGATCACCATCTCCTGCAGTTCTGCCGTAGCTGTCTTTGAGGCTTTATGCTGACAAAGTCCAAAAGGGGTTAAGGTTAATGTGACACTGTCCAAAATGGCAGGCTGAAATGAGTTCCTGCATTCTGGTCATAAAAATACCAAACATGTGCAAAAGGAAAAACATAGTTTTATTTTTAAAAGAGCAACCCTTTAAAACTATTTTTTTGAAAACTAAAACAGAATTCAGAGTCTAACAGCAGCAACAAAAGACCCAGATCAATCCCAAATGCCACTGTAAAAATATATATAGGACAATTTTATAGAGACATGAAATAAACTTGGATTTCAATATTGCTTTGAGGATCCAAATAGTAAACTCTGAAGGATGTAATTTTTTTTTATAATGGAGACATCAACAATATTAACAATTGCAGCTTTACTTCAATGTTCCAATGAAAGCCTGCAATGCTTGTAAAATGTTAATAACTACTAAGGTAATTTGTTCACTACTGGAAAAACAAAATTTCATTTCTATGTTTTCTCCTCAGATCATTTAGGTTGTGGATGTCCCCTCCCTGGAAGTGTTCAAGGCCAGGTTGGACGGGGCTTTGAGCAACCTGATCCAGAGGAAGGTATCCCTGCCCATGACAGCGGTGTTGGAACTGGGTGATCTTTAAGGTCCCTTCCAACCAAAACCAGTTTGTTCTCCTCTATTCTGTGACTACATCAGTGCTATACTTGAAGTGCTGACCACAGTAAGAACCCCAGACATATAAAAGAGCCCGAGCAGTTTTGCCACCTGCCAAAGATAACTGTTAGTTTAAGAAGTAGTATAGCGCAAGCACATCACACCTCTTGCTGGGGTCAGGCAAATGCACACAATTAAGAGAGAGAAGCCAGCCATAGCTTAAATAAACTTTCGAGAAGCTGGCATGAGTCACCTATATTCTTTCTCTCCAATTGAACATGCAAAGGTATGCAATATTTCACCCTCCACCCATCAGTCCTGCTAAATAGGACTGAAGCAAAATCAAAATGATGTTTTCCTACTAGGTGGGTAAATAGCAGACCACTGTATAGAGCCAGCGGTACCTGGTACCAGCGGTTTCACACACTGGCAATTTTGCTTCTGTTTCAGTTACAGTTTTTTCTGGGGCTGCAAAGTGATTATTCCCCTGGTACAGTAGTAAAAGGTAGTTATACTTCAATATCATAGTAAGCATGAGACCTATCTGTATCCTAAGAGTTTTCTTCATTCAAGGAATGTATCACTGTCTTCAGTGAAATTGCTACATGAGGAAGGATTTCAAATCAAGAAAGGATCTTTGGTGCAGAAGGTATCCTCTTTCTGTGTCTGAAGATAACCAGGATGAATCTGATGCATGCATCACATGTAAATCAGTTGCTTTAAGTCCATGTATTCTTTTTTCTATCTCTGTTTGCTTGAAAAACAGCTGAACTGAGTCTTTTTTAAGAGACATTATGTTGTCTGCTGACGAAAAGAAGCTCTGAACACAGTTTCATCACTATCATTCTGCCATGCCATGCACTTGTGTATCTTGTTCTCATACACTGGAAATCATACAGCCAGTCAACTGAGGCCATCAGACCAACCCAATAATCATACACACAGGGGCAATACAGGCTCTCCTGTAGCTTGCAACTCCTGTGCCTGGACTGACAAAGGCAGTACAGAACTAATTGCAGGGTTTACATGAAAGGAAAAGTGAAGGACAAAAACGGAGGGAAATTCTTTGTGAAGAAGAGAGGAAAGGTGAGACCATACCACAAAGGCCTAACTGTTTATTCTGTGTGTGATAGGAAGGCAGAGTTTACATGAGGGAAGGTGCTTTGTCTGTGAAAAAGACAGGAACCCCTTGCACCAATAGATCAAGAATTGCCAGTGGAACAAGCCTTAAGAAACCTGAAACACCTTTGTATCTTAGCTACTATCTCTCCATTTTGAGCAGAGGTGAAAAATACTTTACACAATCTGCTTTTTCTATACTGGATTCATATATGTCACCATTTCCTTTTAATGTGGATTTATAGCGGTTTAATACTTCACTTAAACATTTTATGAACTGGAGCCCTTTCCTGACCAAAATATCCAGGGTCCACTAGACATTCACATGCTCTTTTCTAAGGAGAATTTACGTAACTTTCCCAGCAAAACAATGAATAGCAAAATATATTGCAATGATATTTCCCAGGTTCGGGCTTCAGCCTAAGCTCTGGGCTAAAATGAGAGATTTTCCCAAGTTAGTCCCTCCCTTTGTACTTCCATGGCTGCTGCTAATGCTATTGTCCTTTTTGGGATATATGCATGAGCAGAGTAGCAATTAATTTCAGCAGTTGCCAAATGCCATCCTCCTCTTAAAGTCCCAGGTGAAGAGCAAGGTACTACTTACAAACTAAACAGTGAGCGCAATGAAGTTGCTGCTGAAAAAGCATTGTCATGTAGGAGGAAGTGAGAGCAGAAAACAGAGGCTGAAGTGAAAGGGTGTGAATGAATGTAGCTGGAAGCTGCATTTTTACCAAGGCCCAATTCCCTCAGTCCAAAATGCAGCACAGCTGGATGATCCACTCCAGGACACAGAATACATATTGAGATCTGGCTTGGAAATACGACCTTCCCGGGCAAACAGTCTCCATTATGTTTCAAACATCTCAGAGCAAGCAATTAAATTCTCAATATTGTACTGACCCAGATGTGATCAACTGGTTTGTATTTCATAATGCCCAGGTGCAGTGGTCATGAGTACAGTAGAAATGTGTGCAATAAATGGAGCTGTGGATGTTTAGTCTTCACTACAATTTCAAGGGGTTTTTTTCAAGGACTATACGTGGGCTTTGCAAATAAAGGTAGATAAATTCATGGTTCCAGTCTGTTATCTGTAATCCTGCTTTCTTTCTATGGAGCTATGTTGTCCCTGACAGCCTATTGCCTGAATGAAACCAGAACAGAGTACGAAACATGGATAAAATCTCTATTTCTGAACTGCGCAAGATCATCAAACAAAACCAGAAAATGTCTCGCAGAATTTCCATCTGGAACCATGAATTGGCTGAGCTGGATGCACAAACCCTGTCAAGCCTTCCCTTAAGTCTCGCCAAGATATTAACTTTGAAATAAAGCCTATTTTTTCTAAGTTCTGTTTTGAAGATTTGTGCTCTATTCAGAACGTCTGTCTTGCCATTATTTTAAGAAAGAAGTAGAAGCCAAAGAATGAAATTTGGAAACATATGTGTCATCAGCTCAATTATATTGTTGTCTAGAAATGAACCATGCTGGCACATAAAACTAATTTATGTCTGTAATTATGTGCACAGGACACTCATACTACCTTTGCCTGATCCTTCTGGTAGCTAGGGCTGCTAGAAGTACATCTGTCGCATGTAAACTCAGCTCTTGGTGACCCTCTGTAAATCCCATTTCTGCATCCTGCCTTAATATTATAGAGAAGAAAGAGATTTGGAGGGTCATGAAGAACATTTCACAGAGCTCTCCTTGTAGTTAAGGTTTCTAAACATTCATCCCAGGTTTCTACCTTCTGGGTCACATTCCTGCCAATAAAAAAAAAATTGTACTGCCATGTTGGAAACCACTAGAAATTAGGGAAATCACTCAGACCCAATATCAACAGTTCTCAGCCCTCACTGACAGCACTATCATGCAACAGGAATCATTAAATGGCTTGATTCAGTGCCCACCTAAGTGAACAGGAATCTCCCTGTAGGTTTCAGGGAGAGCTGGTTCAGAAAAGGCAACGGTGATTTAGATATTAACATGGCTAGGTAAATTTTCAAACCTGAAGTCATCAGACTTCAGGTTGTGTAGGCAGGACATGCAGTTTAGTGACTAAACAACTTTATTTTGCTTTATTTGTGGCAGTATAAAAACACTTGTTGAATGAGGACAAAACACATGCACATATGCAAGTAAAACATCACAACACTGATGATAAAAACCTTAAGGTGCATACACTAGTCTGTTCTTTGAAAATACTGATCTTTAGAAATATTTTCCTCTGATTGGTTTTCCACTGTTCTTTGGGAAATGGGATCTTACATGGCTCACATTTTGCACTATGATTCATCATTTTGAAACATTGATCATGTCTGGATTGTTGAAAAGCATGATGTTTAAAAAGAAAAAAAATTTTGCCCAAGAATTTCAAACTGGGTGTTCTTTGCCCACATATTCATGGATACATTTCTTTATATACAGCATGCAAAAAAATGTTCAACCAACCCCTCCACTCCACCAAGCTCATCTCAGTTAACAGAAGTGAAGCAACATACTCCTGATCTAGCTTTTGTTCACTGCAAGGATATTATGTAGGATCTGAATTCAGATTAAAACTGGTAAGAGATAGGAGAAAACATTAAAACATTATCAAAATTAGTAAGAAACAGAAGGCAGATTTGACTAATTTTTCATAAGTAACCTGAAAACAAGACAGAAAAACACTTGTCTGAGAAAGTATTAATGATGTTAAGCAGGGATGAGGAACAGTGACTACATACTTATGTGATTGTCAAGAGCCTGTCATTAGGTGCCATCACCTTCCTAGCAGCTGCTCTTAGTGAGCCTTGGCTCCAGTGCTGCAGTGACCCCTGGATGAAGAGGCTGAATTGTCTGTGCTCCCTTCTTTCCAGCTCCTTCTACAGGCCTCCAAGCTTTTTCTGTAAGCAGTCAAATATGTATAATAGCAGCTGGAAAAAAGGAGAGCCAAAGTTGTTCTACATACACCACAAGCAAGTTGGCCATCAGTGGTTTGCTCATGAATCACGGTGTGGGAATCTCTGAGAATACATGTAAACAATGTATGCAATTCATGGATGGAGACAAACCAGTCCAAATAGGGAAGCTGGAGCAATGCAGCTGCATGACAACTTTGTGTGTGAAAAGTGAGCATGTGCAGGTTGCAGCTAACGGGAAAGTTAAATCTGGATTAGTCTCTCTGGTAAATTCATGCCAACAGTTTTGGGTCAATACAACATAATTAAGTGCATCAAAATAAAAATGCAGCCTATTCCCTGGCAAAGGAACAATTTGTACAGGACCTGCACACAGGTCTGCACCTGCAAACAGGTCTGCACTGCTAAGCCCTAGGTGCATCCACCCTAACTTGGTGTCAGTAGAAGCCATTGAACCAAGCAAATGTTCAGAATTTGCCCAAGTCATGCAGCCTACACAGTGAAAGCTATAACGAACAATGCTTTTCAGACCTCCACGTTATAAACACAGGCTGCATGACAGGAACACATTTTTTTGTGTTTCACCTGTCCAATTTTGTAGCTATTTTAACGTCTCTCCTTAGCAAAACACCTCAGACGAATGACCTCTGAACAACTATTTGAGTTTATGTGTATCCTAGACCTATGTTTCCACTACCAGGCTGTCTTACTCATTCAGCCCTTGGAAACCCCTCTGAAGACCATGCAGGTATGCTTGTGTACTGTTACCTCATTACCTCATTCCTGCCCTGCTTTCAGATTCTAAGAGTTCAAAGTAAATTCTCTTTATGAGCTCTTAGACCAGGGCTTGTGGCACCTATTTTTAGTTTTAAAAGTGGAGGAGCTTGTCTAAGGTGGTCATCCATACTCATCCTTCAGGGAAGCACAAGTCTGCTCAATCCAGCCAAACCAAAAATGGGATGAATCACCATCCAGAAGATTCTGTTGCTTTGATAGTAGAGGAAGCTTGGACAACTGTTTTAAACTACAAGTCTAACTCAATCTAAAGTTAGTTGAGATGCATAGAAACACTTCATCATATCTTAAACTGTTCATTATGCAGATCTTGAAATTTTGGAAAAAGTCTCACAGGTAACTTTGAAAAGCCTCTGAATGAGGTGAAGAACTGTACCCGCTGTATTTACAACAGAACGCATCTTATGGTTAGAAATTATTCATGAGACAAACAGCAAACAGACCAGCCAATAGGGACTAGAACATGGCAGATTATAGAATTTCTACCACAGTATGTTGGGGATGCTAAAATTTTATACGGGCCTAATGGAAGACTGGAAAAGTTAAAGACAGAGATATCATGGGAGGTTACATATATACCACACACTGTCAGGAAGCCACATGTTGTGACAGGCTGGGAGATTGCTCTAGGGGTGCTTTGCTGAATTTATACACCTTGTCCTACACATCTGCTTTTAGCCACTGTTAGAGAGCAAGAGTTAAACAACATTGCTTTGACTGAGTATGCCTGCCCAGATCACAGATTCTCATGCATCTGCTAGCCTCATTACCAGTTCTTGACTCGTACTGGCTAGGGATTACCAAATTTGAAGAACAATCATTAAAACTAAAATTAAAATACTTACCAGTTAACATTAGCTATTAATTAAGGTTCATCTCTGGTAATTATTTAAGTTGAAGCTCTTCCTGAAATTACATCCATTAAGACTGGCAATGATAATTGGCTACTTTCACTGACTGTATGGACTCTGTATACGCCTATTTATGTTTAGAAGATCATAAAATATGCTCAGCTGAACATTTCTCTATACTCAGTCTTTTTCTCATTACCATCCATTCTTCTGGTGTTTTTTTAAAGAACTACAGTAAGTTTGGATGTGCTACTTAGCCTCATCCTACTATTTCAGTTGTGGCTACTAAAAAGCCACATGAAACAAGGGAAAACTTAAAGCTTTTATGTGGTCACCACCACCTTAGCCAAACCAACTTTTTGGTATCTTTGAACTCTGAGCATCTGGGTTTTAGCTTTACATCCTGTAAAAGAGAGAGGTAATATTGCAGGACACAGACAAGAAAAATAGGAATGAAACAAAGCTTTAAATGTAAAAATTCTGAATCAAAATTCTACGTCTGTAATGACTATTATATGATTGCTGGGTTGGTTTTCAGTAGAAGTTGTGAGACATTGCAACACTTGTGAGCTGTACTATTGGGTCTTGTGGGACATTTCACTTTTTCTGTTTAGACTGAGAATTCATCACAAATATGCTCATAAAGACTTTAAGTAGCTGTGAGTATCAGTGGTTCCCACTAGTTTGAACTAGGAAGATATTCTGCCCCTCACTTCATACTGTGTACTGGAACGATACAGTACCACGCTCTTACATCATTGATACCAGGTTAATCTCAAGTAAATTGATATACCTCCAAATAAAACCAGAAACAGCAGAAATAGAAAGGGGCAAAAGAATGGTAACAGATCATGGCTGAATATAATGTTTGGGTGAAGAAAAACATTTGGATAGTTCAGGGAAGGTCAATTTTTTTTATTTGTTTGTTTACTCTCTCCTGAAATAGAAGATACAAGGGGACAGCTGTCAAAATTAAGACAAACAATTTAGAGATGTTGAAAGTAAGAAATGTATTTTTAAAAAATATGTCTTAAATAATAATATATTATAGATTACCAATCTGTTTACCTAGGACTAACTTAAGGAGAAAGGCATTTTAAGACTCACAGAGAAGTTAAGAATTATGTCAACTGTACAAATATCTTCTTTTCATAAGCCATGATTAAATTTTGGGACCTCATTCCTCAGTCAAAAAGCAACCACCAAGAATTAGGATTAGGAAGTAATTTCCCTTTGTGCATAGGTTTCACCATAGTTCTTCATTTTATGTTTTTCTTGTAGATTCTTGTCAAGTCTTTCCTCATGTACGATGATGGAGGCAAGATACTAGAATTTCTATTTGCTTTAATAGAGTTGTGCCAAAAGTCCTTAACAAATTGTTTGGTTTCTTATCAAATATACACCCCGTTTAACACCTTTAAAGACTGTTCAAAATGTCATGGCAGTTTTCCAGACATATCTGAATTGAATCCAAAGGAAAAAAAAATCCCACTGAAGTAAATGTAAGAATGCATGTGAGAAGTAATAAAAAATGAACAGAGAACATTTTCACTTGCTTTTGTATATAATCTCCTACCGATGTTAGAAATTACCAAACTGTATAACACTGTAAATACTACAATGAAAAACTTTTTCATGCAGAAGGAAGACCAAGCAGAAATCTTATTACAACTACAGAAAAATTTTCAGTTACATATTAAGGAAAATGTTCTAATCAAAAGGCACTGAAACATCACAATAGGCTGCTTTAGTATCCTGTGGTATCTCTAGGATAATCTGGAGAACAGTTCAGAAAAATACCTGTTAGGTTCATGCAAAGACATCTGATTCTGCTTCAATATATCTCTGGATCATAGAATCATAGACTGGTTTTGGTTGGAAAGAACCTTCAAGGTCATGAAGTTCCAACCCCCCTGCCATGGGCAGGGACACCTCTCACCAGACCAGGTTGCTCAAAGCCCCGTCCAGCCTGGCCTTGGACACTTCCAGGGAGGGGCTTCCACAGCTTCTCTGGGCAACCTGTGCCAGGGTCTCAGCAGCTTCACAGTGAAGATTTTTGTCCCTATATCTAGTCTAAATCTACCTCCTTTAAGGTAGCTCATTGTTTCCTATAGCCTTCCATTTCTATCATTTTGTGGTACACTTCTGGGCAGTTGAATCCCAAGGGAAGATTCCCTGTACTTAGTGGGAAATCCCAAGAGGCTATGCCAAGGAGCAGAACAGGGAGTCTGAGACATGGATAGTTCAAGTACTTGTAGATACACTGGAAAAAGTGTAAAATACCACACAAGCAGCTTTTGTAATTCCCAAACCTGGTATGTATTCATCATTCAAAACTAACATGACACAGATGCCAAAATCTACATTGTTCTCTGTGCTGATTTATATTGTGGTTTAAACAGAGAAAGCGCCTACATTTTCATACAAAATATTAAATTCATATACAAATTATTTTTTTTTACCTTTTCAGTTAGTCAAAAGCAACATCTTTTGAGGGTTTTTTTAAGAATGTAATCCAGTCACCTTTGGGACCAACAGTAACTGGCATTCAGCAGTCTTAGCTGAGAAACAAAGAACAGAAAAGGACTAGAAGATGAGAGATGAAGATTAAGTGGCAGAAGATGGGGTATTATCATAGGCAAACTTCAACATTTAGGACCATCTTTCTGTTTCCTTTAAAAATACTGAGATTTAAGTAATTTTTTAATTCCCATCAGATTTTAGTCAATTTAACTCTCAATTCTGGCAATTTTTCTAATACATATCAGGTCAAATTGCCTTAAGATCAGGTCCATCTGAATTTCTGTAAAAAAATATCCTGAATCTCACTGAGTTAAGCAAGAAGTGCTGCTATTTCATGATACTGTGTAAGACATAACTGATGAAAACTGATTAAAATTTATCTTATTCACCTTTAATTAGTAATTCTTGAGTTTCTTCCAACAGTAACAGAGAAGATCACTTTCTTTGGACTGTTAAAGATATAATAGTAAGCTGAGTTCTTTCCATGTTAATTCTGTTGTATGAGAGCTTCTATTCTATCACTATTGTAGTATTTAGTTTCTTGTCAGCCTAACTATGGCACTTGAGGTAAGATTTATTTTGAAAGTAGCTTTCAAACCACTGTGGGAAATGATCTGCGTGAAGGTGATAGGATCAGTGATGCTGCAGGCAGCAAAAGTCACAGAATGGCCATAGAACCATAGAATCATTTAGGTTAGAAAAGATCTTAAACTCCTGTGCTTGGGTCACAACAACCCCCAGGCAACACTGCAGGCTTGGGCAAGAGCAGCTGGAAAGCTGCCTGGTAGAAAATGACATGGGGGTATTGGTCAACTGCACCTGAACATGAGCCAGCAGTGTGCCCAGGTGGCCAAGAAGGCCAACAGCATCCTGCTCTGTGTCAGCAACGGTGTGGCCAGCAGGAGCAGGGCAGGGATTGTGGCCCTGTGCTCAGCACTGGTGAGGCCCCACCTTGACTCCTGTGTTCAGTTTTGTGTCGCTTGCTAGAAGAAACATATTGAGGTGCTGCAGTGTGTCCAAAAGAAGGGCAATGAAGGGTGAATTGTCCAGAACACAAGTCTCACGAGGAGCAGCTGAGGGAACCGGGGTTGTTCAGCCTGGAGAAAAGAAGGCTGAGGGGAGACCTTATTGCTCTCTACAACTACATGAAAGGAGGTTGAAGCAAGGTGGGCATCATTTTTTCTCCCAAGTAACAAATGTAAGGACAAGAGGAAATGACCTGAAGTTGCACCAGGGGAGGTTTAGTTTGGATAGTGAGAAAAGTGGATAGTAAGAAAAAATTATTTACCAAAAGGGTTGTTAAGCACTGGAACAGGGTGCACAGCAAGTGGTAGAGTCATCATCCCTAGAAGCAATGTGTAGATGTGGGTTTTAGGGGCATGGTTTAGTGGTGGAGTTGACATCACTAGGTTAACAAAAACAATTTAAAGACAGCAGGAACAAAGATAATTACAAAAAGTCATAAAGGCAGGTAAATAGAAAAGGTGAGGGAGAAGAGTGGAAGGTGTGTATGAAAGATATATTTCTATACCAAGTTGAAAACTGTTGCAAAAAACTAAGAATATAACATTTCAATTGGAAAGTACCTACAATGATCATTTACTGCAACCACTTCACCAAATCAGGGCAGATTAAAAGCGAAAGTATGTTGTTAAGGGCATCGTACAAATGTCTCTTAAACACCGACAGGCTTAGGGCGTCAACCACCTCTCTAGGAAGACTGTTCTAGGTTTTGGCGATCCCATTTCCAGTTAAACTGTTTTATTTGCCAGTATCTGTATTTATTTGCTAATGCCAGCACTTCAGATGCTGTGTTTTCATCTCTTGACATATTTCATCAACTTTCTAATTCAGTACTTATATGTATATATATACCATTAATAAATGGTCTATAAATAAATTACTACATGAAGAATGTTTAACTTTAATTTAGAGAAAGAATTAAAAAAAAATAACAGAATTGTCAGTTTTGATATTCGACTGAAATCCTGAGACTTAACACATCCTTCAAACTCTCTTCTCTAGCCACATTAATGTTAGGTACCTTGAAGGTCTGCAAACCTGAACAGACACTGGAGAATACAGTGGTCATGGGGCTTTGTAGAGCACAATCAACTCTTTAAGCCTCCTATTTCAATCTACAGCCAGGTCAGGGGTAATTTATATCACGGTTTTGATCTAAAATATCTGCTTTAGAATGCTGGTAAGTGCACACTCCTTTTATATACAGACAATAAAATTAAGAGGTGGTCATTCCTTTGATACTTTAGGTTTGAAATTGTGGCTGCAGGAGAAAGGAGTCTAACAGAAAAAAAATTACAATTATCTCCAGAAGTGATGTAAATGAAGAATTAATTTGTAGTGGTTCTCCACGGTTGCTGTGAATACCTTCATTTCTCTGTTCTGTTGATATGGTAAGGGCATTCAACTCCCTATTCAAGTCAGTGGGCAAGGAAGGCACTAACGGCTTGATCTTGCAAAGGCCAAGTTCTAAAAGTATGCATGCTTTGGAATCCCAGGAATGTGCAAAGATTTAGAATTTATACTTCTAGGATTACATGTTTTAACCCAATTAAATCTGACTGTGCCAGATGCAGTAGCTGAAATTATAGATTTGGAACAGTTATTCTGAGGATGTTCCAAAGTATATGTAAATCAAGCACGATGATTATTTTTAAATGAACAAAGAAGCACTTTGTTTTGTTTAACAAAAGTTTTTTAATACCCCAAATTCTTGTATGTTTGCTTGTGTGTTTAACTAGGGTCTGGATTACACTGCAAAATAAAGCACCCAGGAAGGAGTAAAAGCATAGAGAGACTGTGAAGCATCACTGCTGTTTCCCAAACACAGGATAAGTGAGGAAGGTGGTATGAACTGTGTAACATCTTCAGACGTTTGGTTGAAGCTCATCCAGACTATCCAAACTGCTGAAGACGTGAGGCTGAAAATATCTTTTGAACAACTCTCCCTCTGCAAGATGGTTCATCAGGCTCAGTACTGGTACCCAGCTGAGTGCACTAATCTACTAATCCCATGGGAAAGAGAAGGCAAAGTGAGAGTGGATGTATTAAGATTATTTTTATATACTTAGAGTTTTTGACAAAACTGGGTTATCCTGGAATTTCCTGACAAAAAATGATATTATGACCTGCCACTAACGTAATCTCATTCAGAAGATAAACTCAATACAGAGCCTTCAGCAAGACCATGTGTGTGTCTTGGAACTATAACATGTCCCTATCTATATTATCTCCAGCTTTACAATAGCAGAGAACATGACGGAAAATGCCAAAATACTGTTTAAACAAACTGCAAATTAGTTCCCTCTCTATCAGCCTAAGAGGTATTTTCATTGCAGTTCAGGGTAGGAGACAGCTCACTGTGAAGCAAAGTCATGAGCAAATTCCTCAGATGAGTTTGCCAAAAGTTTGCACTTCCCTTTGAGCAGTAAAATATAAAATTCCAGTGGTAAGTGAATTAGTCAGGTATAAAAGCTATCCCTGCCATAACTTAATCTTTCTGTGTCATCGTAGCAAGGATGGAAAGTCAAGTAGAAAAAATATCAACGGACTTTGTAAGAATGTGCTCAGTGAACTTCTCGCATGAACAGGGACGTGGGAAACCAGAACTCCGAAGATGTCATCATACCTGTCACAAAGAAGAGAAAGGGAAAGCTGCTTGCTGTAGAGCTGGTTTCATCCCCACCCTGCTTTACTATCAGGGAAGCTGATGTATCTGGTGCACAAAATGACAGAAATAAGTAACTTCTTAACAACTGAGAAACCTCTGAATTGATCATATTGTCCACTTTCTGTTGCAGCTGGCTATAGAAAAAAGTGAAATATTGAGTCCACAGTCCAGCTGTGAAAGCAGGCAACACAGTATAATGGAGACAAAAATGCTAAGTCCATTTTCTTACTGAATTTAATGAGATTTTTGCTATCAGTTCAGCAGTTTTTCAGGAGTAAGCAAGAAAACTGAGACTTCTTTTTTTTCATTGGAGCTTGAAATGTGCTAAGATATTGCATTTTATTCAGATATCTGAGAGACTAGATTTCTGATATTTAATGGCATTCTGAATGGCCACAAAAAATGTTCCTTTCATCCAGTAATAATGTGTTCATGGATCTTTGTGAACTAGAGATTGTCACATCCATATCAGAACATGGAGCCTGTGCCTAAAACTGAATTGGAATTTTTTACAGGCACCTCCTGGGGATAAGCCAATAAAGGAAATAACTTGGTCTCTCAACCAAAGATCCCTTTCTTAAGATTTAGTCAATACCAGCCTAGAAGGTGGGTGGTAGTGTGTGGTTCTAAATCTCAGTAGCCAGTTATGTGTAAAGGTAAAGAAAACATCGAAAGTAGGCTGAAAAACACAGCAATTCACTATTGTATTTTATCACTGGATCATATTTTACTTAAATGTGCATAAATCGTTTCAAATTCTGAAGTTTAAAAAAATAGTGCAGGAATCCCAGTATGGGTTTTTGGTATTTTTTTTTTCCTTTCTTCATAATAAACTTATGTAAGTGCCACTTTCAAATTTTGCAGCAATTTACTCACTGACCTGTCTCCATGCTTTCTTCAATGCTACCTAAAAGGCCCTTGAGAGAAACACTTCTCCCTGTAAAATTTACCTGTGCTCTGAAACGTAAAAAAAGCAAACCTGTATGGTATGGGCTTATTTACAGGTATTACTGTAGCAAGAAGATTTAAATTTTCTATGTATTACTATAGAAGTAGAGAGCATTAAGTAACTTACGTGTCCAGTTCCACTGATAGCTGACTACTGTCTAGTTTTAATCTCTCTTTTTCTTGTCTACTAACAGTAACCGTGTTCCGTTCTGTGTCATGCCTCTTTTCAACTCAGTTAATTTATTGGTCTGAGCGTGATAAAGAGGAAATTGCTGTGATCATAACAAAATCAGCTTCTACATCTATTTTTTAAAGTGAGCAGTGAGTTAACACTTGTCTCCAGTGTCAGTACATTTTGAATATCTTGAAGTAGGCAACTAGCCTTTCTAATATCTTACACATTTTCAGAGATTTTTTTTTAGTATCATACACAGTAGCAACAGTTGGAGACAAAGAAACATGTCTGCTTGATACAAGGGGGCATCCCAGGGTACTTTATACAAGAGCCTTTGAAGAATGAGCTAGGCATGCCTCATGTCAAGACACAATATAAAACTCATCTGAAATATTGCGTGCCATTCTCATCCCTTGTGTCTGATACTGAGGAATTGAAGCCAGAAGAGGTTCAGTGAAGAGTTAACAGGAGGGTTCAAAAGGAAACATGGGAAACAGAAAGAGTTTTGTTTAGCTGAAATCTGAAAGGAGATACAGTACTGCTCTCTGCAAACACACAAATGGATAGACATCAATGGTTTAAATAAAACTGAAAGACAACTTTTACAGTATTTATACCATGACACACACAAAAAAAAACACCTGGTAAGAAACAGCAGCGAATGACTGAATCTAAACATTCCTCTTTAAAAGAGCTTTTGGATGAGCCTTTCAGAAGAAACAATCAGGTAAAAAATGGAACTAGTCTCCAGACAGGATTTGATTACCTGCTCTTTTCTGCATTTCCCTGTCATAGGCAGGGAACTAGGCTTCATGGCCCAATCCTGCAGTACCTTCCTACACAATGTAGTCATAATTACCCCATTTAAAATATTGGAATAAACTTCACATTTTTAGTTGGGTTCAAATATTCCTTTGATGTTCCAAGTTAGAACTTGGGAGAATTTTCTTTCCATATTTTAATTCACAGTATATCTCTGTTATTTCAAGCTTCAGAAGATATTCTTTCTGCTGGATCTACCATGATCGTGCTTTCCGTATATGATAATGATTTATAGGAAATTATTTTTATAGGATTCTCTTTCTTCATATAAAGCTAAATAAAAAATGCGTGAAGATATCAGGAGACAAGTTCAGCAGCATGACAAGTCTACTCTAAAGACCACTCCTATCTGCCAAGGTAGACATCTTAATCCCATAAACTTCTGCAAAACTCTTCAACCCAGACTGGATCTCTGGCCCACACTAGTCTCTTCATTGAGATTTCAAGTTAAATGATCAGATTCCTACATTTTCTTTTTAAAAATGAATATTTCACATCTCTCTGTTTTACTCTTACAAATATTTTTGTTGGCAGTTCACAGTAATACATTGCTGGTATAACAAAGTTCTCCCCAGAGAGCTTATTTTGATACTGACTAGTTCACCTACGATGGGTAGACACAGTTATTACACAAATTGCTTAGTGCTGCTGTTGTGTAATGGAGAGCTTGGGTCCCTTTATGACCTGAATTGCAATAGTGGAATCAAGGTGAAAATGAGGTCCTGAATATTAGTTTAGCTTTAGTGCTTTTCTTCACTAAATACAATTTTCAAAAGCATGTCCCTTGATTGCCTTGAATAGTACTCTAAATTCAAACTCTAAACTTCAGAAGAAAATATTATGATCAAGTGCTCTGATATTTCTGTAGCACAAAAACCGAAACTTCACTTACTAATTCGTGCACTAAGGCCTTAAATTGCAATGGAACTAGAGCATTTGTTTCAGGGAGAAGCCCTATTTAGTTTCAAGAGTCAGGAATCTAGAATTTCACAGTTGCCCTCACAGCGAAAATAAGACTCAACTACTGCATTTGTGAAGACTTGCTTTGCTTCTGAAATTCCTTTGTGAGTTGTGCTGCAAAGAGCTGTAGAGCAGGAACTTAATTTCTTTCATGTATCAACACTTCTATTTTTCTGTTTTGCTAATAAAAAATGAAAGAAAAATACATTAAAATAAAGTAATTTAGAGAGTACACTTAATTTGGAAAGAGGTGGACAAGATGACAGTCTGGTTTTGGTTTTTTATCTGCATGGATTTTATTCCTTACTTTTATTTAGGTCTAAAATTAAGTGGAAATTTCCCTCACACGGGTTTGATGGGATACTGGATATGCTACAGTATCTCAGATGCTTTGACCATTTCCCAGAAAATCTTGTGGTTGGAGGAGATGAAATAGGATTAATTAGCATGCCTTCTCCATGACATGATGTGGATGACCAGTCCTGTGGAGCAATGAGGAAGCAGAAATTCACAAACACTGGAGAGCTAACTGGAAAGGACACTCAAAAGTTTCTGCACACTGGTATCTCAAAACATAGTCCTGTGTCACAGCATTAAGCTTCACAGAGCCATTGGGAGGGAAAAGCACATGTGCAATTGGGAAAAAAAGAATTGGTTTATTACATAGAAGTTTGACCTCCAAGGTAAAAAAAAAAAAAAAAGTGCAGGGCCTACTAAATACATGCAAAAGTGTTTACAGGGCAAGCAGTAAATTTAGGTAAAGACATCCCTTCTGGGCACTTCAGAAAAGACATCTGTCCTGGGAAGATCTGTAATAGCATTCTAGAACCTGCCAGTTCCATGGACTGCATTTTCTAGACTTTAGCAGTGAAAATACCTGATACATCAAGAAAAAAATATCTTATCCCCTTTCCCTGAAAGCCTCTCCTAGATTATTAATATGATTGGAAATTTTTTGTTATAGTTGAGAAGAAAAAGCTCTGACCTCTCTGGAATCTGTTAGTTCTTGCAGCACAAAATACAGACTTTATTTTACCAAACTGAGGGCAATTATGTTGGGGATGACAAGCCAAGCAGAATTAATTTGCAGGAACAGTATTCAAAAATAGGCATTAGTCCAGAAGAAGGAAGGGTTCCCGATGGGAACATTTGCAACCTGATGTTTTCACACATAAGAAAAATTAGCTCAGCTACCAGTAAATCCATTACCATTTCTCAGCTTTGAAGACGAGAAAAAATACCTTCCTCTCCAGACACTTCCCCTAGAGATCCAAGAAAAGCATGAGCGAAATGCACAGAAACACCAACACATCTCATCAACACCACTCCCTCAAACCTCAGCTCTCACACTAATATGAATGATTTTGAAGCACTTCATGTGTTTTCACACAGATTATTGACATAGGCGTTATGTATAAGGTAGGCAGCTCCGAAAAAGTTGCCACAAATTACCTGGTGCTTTATTTGCTTCTGCTGCTGTCAGGATTGTTACCCTGTTGAAACAATGGACAGCTCAATCCGATGAAATCACCTGAGGACGCCACTAGCCACTATTTTAAGAATTTGCCTAACTCAGAAGTATAAACTAGGAGGGCTTTCTTTTACAAGGCTGCACAAGGGAAAATAAGGTGGGCTGACACCTTGTTGTTGATCACACAGGTCACATTCACATCCTCAGCTGATAAAGTCAAAACAACCTGGTATGGCAGGCACGAGGAGCGCAAGATGCAAAATGCAAATGCAGAAAGACAATTTGTTTTCTGCACGAATGAGGAAGCCTAGCACTGCTTTTGCCTGTGACTAAGCTGAGCTGGCTTAATCGGATGAAGTCTTTTGGCTGATAAAAATACCAAACTCAGTGAAAATGTTTGATGAAAAATCATTAACTTTGAAGAGTGAGGGAGAATAGCTAACATGGTCACTGTTGAACAAAGATATAGTCCACTAGATAGGAAAAATTTGCAAATACAGACTGTTGACAAGAATGAATAGATTAAGAGATGCAGTGCAATACGGACATACAAACAAATTTAAGAAACTCTTCAGAATAATATATTAACACACCAAATAAAACAATCCTTTCCATCACAGTCAGCTCATATGATACAAACTGACATTTTGGGCTTTTTAGTAATGACAAGAAGAATAAAAAGAGTGGATGGTTTATTTCATTTTAATTAAATGAAGGATTACATAATCATTTAGTTTTATTATTTCTGTATTAAAAGAATATTTTTTGAAAATAAGTGAATATTATGCTGTGCCTTTATGCCATAATATCGTTCTACAATGAATTCTACAAAACTACACAGCTTCACTTGGAAAATCTTAACACCAAGGGAACATTCTGCGATGCTGGTGACAGCAGTTTTAAAGGACAAAGATGGGTTATAGCTAGAGGATTCTATTCCCTTGATTACAAATCCAGTTAATGATGGAACAAAGGTATTCTGCAGTATGTTGCAGATAAAGAAAATCTTGACTTGGATGTAACTTTAGGTAAAGGAAACTGCAGAGAAAAGAGGTTTCTATGAAAATCTCCCCACCTTCAGCTTCTTGGAAACTTACCACAGAGTGCCTTCGGGTTTCATGGGGAGTGATGGAGGGCTTGCAAAATAGTTAACAATACATCAAAGAAGGCTCGAATGACAATGAAGTCATGTCACCTCTCCATGACAATAAAGTGATACGAGCTATTATTTGCCACGTGGTTGTGTGAAAAGTCATCTACTAGCCCTTCACTGATGGTGAAGAAATTAGAGGTTAAGTTGCACCTGTTAGAAGAGAAAAGTACAGGTATTAATACAGTTACATCTGGAATCACCATGCAAGGTCAGTTTTAAAGATAATCTATAAAGCAGAAACTTTATAGAAATAAATCTTATCTTAAAAAAAAAAAGAAGAGAGAGGAAAGAAGAAGAAAACAAAAGGAAGAAGGAGTTCTGACCATTATTTGCGTGAGGAAATCTACTGAATTTTTCCTGGAAGACTACAGATGGCTGGAGGACAGGTGGGATTATCACCACAGTAGCATATAAGTAAAACCTAATTAATAGAGAGGGGAAGTGGTTTATTACTTGGGCTGTTTAATGTTTTGACTTATTTTTATTAACACCTACTTAACTCAAGAACTGAGAGACACCTGCAGGAAAAATCTAATCCATTTTCCGTTACCATGTACAACTGAGAAAGCTTGTAATACTCATATGGGACTTCCAAAAAGCCTTTTAGGGAAAAAGGAGAGATCAGATTTAATGTAGCTGATACTTTTAAAAGGAAGAGCATCCATGACTACAACACCCTAAAGAAGTATAAAAGACCTTACAACTTCTTTTTCCTTTTTTTCAGCTCTGTGGCAAGGATATTTATAATACAAGAGAGGCCAATGTTCTCTGACATTATCTCACAAGACATAGACAGAGCAGACTGGTACACCACAACACCTACACACCACCAATTTCAGTACTCCATTTTACCACGACAAAACTTTTTTGTCACAGAAGTGGAAGAGCTCACCTTAACCAACCCAGTAGCTGGAGGTTGTTAGATTTCCCCATATAGTTTCTAAACTGGCATGAGCAAGTTGTAGGTTCAGAGTTACACACTACACAATCATGTCTGCAAAGCCGGGGTTGGGAGAAGACTGACAGCAGACAGGAAAAATGAGAAAAGATAGTGAAAGACTCACCATTGATATTGGAGGAGAAAAATCTTTTAAATACGATAATGTAAAAATAATTTGGCAAAAACGGAAACAAGTAGTTTAACACAACAGAAATACTGAGCAATACTAAAAAAACACTGGGCTACAGATTAAATGCAGAAAAAAAGTGGGAAAAATGTAACTAAAGGAGCATTCAACACTTACACTAACAAATGCCTCCTCACATTCTTTTTTGAAGGTAGAGTTTAAGATATGAGACTAAATCAAGTCTTATATCTACTCTAATATTTAGTCTCAACACTAAAATAGTCATAGTTTAGAAACTAAAATCTGAAATATGTATATATGTGAGGTGGGCAGATACTGACAATTAAGTAGAAGGTGACATATTTCTAAAGACACTATTGTTAATATATATTCCTTCCCTTTGGTGGAGATTATCTGGTGAAAATGACAGGGTTTTTAACACCTGCATACAAGACATTTGGTAAAACAACCTCCCAGACCAAGATAGCCTGAGGTGTAAAATCCATACACTAGTAGAAATATAAAGACTGAGCATTACTGTTCACAGTACCATTTTTCTCTTCAGAGGTTAAACACTGCAACTTTGCATGAACTTGCTCTACAGTGAATTTTATCGGCACTGCTAATGTCCCAGGACAAGAGTTCAGGCCATCTAACAAAAAACTTGGATCATTGAAATCAAGTGCTCAAAACATTCCTGACACCAGACCAAATGCAGAGATTTATTTACCAATTACCTCAACAGGACTGCCAAGTAAGTGGGTTTTGTATTTTTTCACACAGTACCCAAGCTGTTTTGCTAACAGAGACGGGCCAGCTCCTCTTGCTATTCACATCCAATTAAAAGGAAATCAGTTTTCTCAGCCTTCTTTTTATACCAAGATCCCTGAATCAACCTCAGAAAGGTTTTTTAGGCTAAAGAAAGCTACAAAACTTTCTGTTTCCTTTGAAACAGCATTTCCCTGTTGATGCCCATTAAGGTAAATACGCCAACTAGCAACGGCAGCTGTCTTATTTCCCAAATTTTCCACTTTGGAGTCAAAGTCTGAAAATACTTGGTAAAAGAAATTTTACAGTCTTATTATCTCTTAAGAACGTTCCATGACTTACCTTTCAGAAAGAAGTGGTCTGGACAAATATATTGCCACAAACCCCAAACTTACATACATTCAGAAAGCCTGAAAGTTTAAGAGAAGTTTCCAGCAGAACTAACAGAAGAGTCTTCATACATTTTGTATTCCAGTGATATTTTAATATTTCTTACCTCAAGTGCTACGTCCTCGGAATCTTATCCTGTTTTCATACCATTACAATTTCTTTACACAGACTCCATAAGTAGTTGCTAATATCAAAATGCCGATACATTGTATGATCCTGAAGAGCTGACGGTCCTGAAGAGCTGATGGTCCTGAAGAGCTGACTGAATTGTGAAAACTTAGACTAACTGAAAAACTTAAGGCCCTTTCACTTACAGCTATAAAACTTGAAAACTAACCCCTTAGACTAAAAGCCAACAGGCTACAGAGCATCTGTAACTCCTCAGTCATCTACCTCATGGTTTAAAAAAAAAAACAGAAAGACCAGAGAATGGTTTAATATTTTCTGTAGGAAGATGAACAGTATTGAAACTAGGATCCGCTAGCTCTTTCTTAAAATCTTCCTGATTCTGATGATACCGGATATGTTGAATACTAAAAACTGGAGCAGCCCTGGCAGCAAAGGAATGTCAGTGCTGACTGTCTTGGTACATGGGCTCATCATTAGCATCAATATCTCCAAAATCATAATTAAGCCATGCCTTTCTTAACTGACCAGCATTTGCCTTCCTAAAATCCTACGACTTTATAAGGTCTTTGCCAATGATTTCTGTTATAAATTGTGGGAATAAAACCCAGGAGCCAATTTAGAATTTAAGTGATTAATAAAATTTATTAAATTTAGCAAGCGGCTGAGTAAGCAAAACAGCGCTGGGCAGCGGGGAGCAGCTCTCACCAGGAGTGCTCATACCACAGCTGCACCCGTGCACGGGCAGATACCTTGGTTATATGCAGTGAAAGTTACATATTCATTAGATGCTGGTTGGCTGCTCCTCCTCTTGACACCTGCGCAGTGCCTCCTGGTGCTCTTGGGCAGGGGTCTTCAGGTATGAAGGCTGTAGGTCTTCCTCACGATAAACTTTTACCTTGGTTCAAAAACTAGTTGCTCTCAGCACATTTCGTAAGATGTCTTTGTCCTCGAATTCCACAGGGGCCTTTCATCACCAGATGGTCCTTTATCACTAGGTTCTTGTCAATTATTTTTTGTTTTTATATACTCTTACGGTGAGTCCATCCTGCTAGTCTTTGTTCTTTTGCAGCTGGTGCTAGACAGCTCCCCCTGTGTACAAGCCTGACCTTGGTGCTGGGGAAGATTATGTTTGCTTAGCAGGATATTGTAGCCTAAACAACTTCATTTCTAGCACAGCATAAAATTTGATGAACAAATTCTATATGCCTTCTATAACAATTTCACCCAGCATGCATGCACCATACAGAAGGAGACAGAGGAACTTTGCATTTTCTTAATATACACTCCTGGTCTAGAAGGTTTAAAACAGGTGAAATTTGTATGACAGCCATAGATGAACAGTGAATGAGGAGGCATATGTTCTAAAAGAGGCTGTGAATATACTTCTGGGTGGGGTAGCATTTGGAACATCCCATCTGTGGTGTACAACCATCCCATCCTACAGCATTCCAAAAATAAATAAATTGACGGTACTTGCCTGATAAGAACCTGTGAGGAAAATCGTAACTACGTCTTCAGAGTACTGAACACTATTAGTTTTCCAAAAGATGGAGAATGAGGGTAAAGCAGGGTATTGAGTAGGCTGGTTAGTTTTAAGGTTATCTTCTACACATTAGAAGAGGCAGAGTCTAGACAAAAGGAAAAACCCACAAAAAAATCCACTGCCTGATCACATATGTAAAGACCAGCCTCAGGCTTCATAGGCTTTTGTAATCCCAGTGTCTGGCTTTGCAGCTTTACTAGTATCTTTTACTGGAGATATCTGTGTGAAACAGCTAAGTGACTGGCAATGTTCATAATGGCAAGGTGAAGGACAGTAATAAGGAACCTGAATTTGGTTTTAAGCAGTTCTAACATTTGAGACAGCTCAGTTCAAAAATTTTTTCAATTTTAATGGATTTTACCTTCACAGACATTTTTACTGATGGTTCAGCAAAAGGGAAATATGCAATAGAATAATATGGGGAGACCCCTGAGACAACCTCCATTCAGAATCTTCTGCATAACTCCCACTAAACAACAACAGAAGAACTAGATTTTTTAATTCAATTGTGATGATTTCCTGGTATTTTCACCATCCAACTTCTCTGCTACTACATTCAGATGACTGCCATAACCTAAATGCCAGAAAAGTATCTTTATGAATCCATGGGAAAAGAAATAATTAAGTCCTCAGATCTAAATTTTGTTTGCAGGCATTTCGAAATTTGTATCCACAATCACCTAGAGTTTCCAAGTGACTCACACATATCTACATGCAGAGTTCTTCTGTCCACCACAGCTTTTAGAGTCCTAGACCTCTCCTAAAGGAACCATAAGAGGTGGTTATATCTTTCTTTTCAAATAATTGACTCAGGCTCAGGATCCTCTTTCACGATGTAGCTGGAAGAGAAAGCAGTATAGGTACAGAAGAAGCACTCTGGGAGAAAAAAAGCTGCAAATTTTGTGGAGTTGGACACTTCAAATGTACTCTGAGAATGGCTGCGTGACTAGGAAGCAGATAAACACCATTTGATGCACTTCCAAGTAAACAGAGACACAGGTATTAGGAGGTTTAATATTAATATCTTTGGCTCCTACAGATTTTAGGCACCTACAGGATTAGGCAACAGCTGAATAAGGATTTTGAGGATCTAACTATTGGGTTTAGTCACCTAAATCCCTCATCAGTACCTAGAGCTTTTTGTGGATCTAGGCCTTGGTCCAACAGCATCTATTGCTGGGAAATAGAGCAAAGTCCTTTGTTAATAATAGCAGTGAAGAGAATTATTGTAAAGCGAAGATGTATTTTTTACCCTCCACAGAATGTAAAGAGAAACAAATGTATTTTCCAATCAGACAAACAGAGATTAATCTCAATCTTTGCATCATGGATACTGCATACTTTGCTGTTTTCTCAGGCCAACTAAAACAGAATGGAGAACTCTTCCAATCAGTTTCACAATCAGGTTAACAGAATAGTCTTTCTTCTTCATATTAGCAAAATCCTTACAACTTCTGTTAAAACTAGTTTGTTGTTTCTTCATTTCTGTATGAGTCAGGTACACAAAAAATCAGTCTCTCAATTAATCTCAGAAACTAGCGAAAACAAAGCAAGTCGAGTAGGAGCCCTCATAAAACAGCCAGTCAGAACAAACAGGAAGAATAATTTTTTGCATAAAGTAAACCAGCTTAAAAGTTCTCAAAACTTAACAGTGTAGTTTGGAGACATTTCTCTTAAATTATTTTTTAGTGAAATAAAGTACAGGAGAAATGGGAAACATCTTAATATGACAATAAATGTCTTTAATTGCATTTATCCTAAGTGTTGCGTTGTGTTTTGTTTCAGAAGGGTCCACCATCCCCTTACTTTTACCAATATTTGCACAATTGAAATAATTATGAAAATTTAATACTGGTAGAGGGCCAAACAGATGATCCATATTATGGCTAACCCTTACTTTAACTTTTCCCTGAGTTCCCTAGACTCCAAGACCTGACCAAGACCCGATCTCCAGTGCATTTGGAAATGTGTTCATTAGAGCTCACCCTAAAGGAGTTTCATTGCAGGAAATAGTGACCTGAGATTTTGAAATACTTTGGCATTCAGCTGTATTTTGAAAATAACATTTTGTTCAGGTGTCCAAAAAAATGTATTCTTTTACTTAAGCAGCAATCTTTTAAAAAGTCTGAGATAGGACCTCTCAAAGATATTCTACAAAAAAGATGCTAATAAGATGTTAAATAAGCCTGGCAGGACATGGAACATTACGCCAGACATCCGAAGTTCAATGACATGTATCCCTTTTATTTGCCTCTGGTTTCAATGAACAGCGGCTACGAAAGTCGCAGAGTTTTTTCTATACTCATCTGAATGACAGAGGTACATTCTAACAAACCTGCTGAAGCAGTTTTTACTGAGGCTTGTTTAGATTCCTTTTGTTTCAGAGGAAATAATCTTTTTCATTGTGTCAAAGTGATCAAATTTCTCAAAAGATATGCAATTTCAAAATAGAACTGTTCCTTAGGGAATAAACTGCTTCTGTATATGGTTTTACTGTTTTTTTCTTCTGAAGAAATGTATATATTGCACAAATAGAGTAAGAGGAGCACAGACTTTTCCCATGAACAGCACATCAAAGCTAATATGCATCACCTGCATTTGAAACATCTTAGAGAATGATTTCTCTCAGACGGTCTTTTCTGAAAACATGCAGTAAATCTGCCTTGAATATCTTTCTCTCTTTGGGTTAACACTTCAGAGAGAACAGAAAAAAAAGGAGTGCTGCATTAGTCAAATGGCATGAATTTTTAAAATAAAATCTTGCAGGAGATTTTTTATAAATAGTGAGGCTAGCTGATAAACTTTGTGGACTTTGTTCTTTTTCATGTGCCCTATCCAGAACTCCACCTCCACAAACTGTACTGTAGTCTTTGTTTCTCTGAGGCTGAAATGCACCTTTCATCTGAGAAAACCAAAATTTTTTTTCAGGAAATGTTGGACATACATATTCGTGAGCACATTCCTGATATTTTCTCCCAGGCCCTTGCCAAGGGAGCAGTCAAATAGTACCTTTTGCTTTTTCTGGAATTTGCAAATAGTAGACAATTGTCATGTCTTATAACCCTCCACCTCCTCAGAACTCTCATACTGGAAAAGAAAACATATTGAAAGATGCATCTGTTCAAGCTAACTTTAAAACAACTTCTAAACCCACAAATATAAGTACGGAAAATATATAGCTCTGCAGAGAAAACCTGCAAGTTAGCCTATCAAATCTTAGACTCAGGGTTTCAGAGAGATGTCACTAAGGGCTTCTAACACTGTACACGTAAAGCCAGCCTGAAAAAATAGCAGAGGCTTAAGCCATAAACCACCTTGCACAGAGGCATGCTCAGGGTTACCTGTACTCCAGATTCCAGCAAAGTGTAGAAGGCTAGCTTTAAATGTACTGCTTTGGGCATCTGAATCTTTCTATACTGTGCTTGGTAAACTTTTTTTTACCTAGGTAGCAGGAAGTTAGCCAGTGTTCAGTTTTGTACCCCTTGCAACAAGAAAGACATTGAGGGGCTGGAGCATGTCCAGAAAAGGGCAACAAAGCTGGTGAAGAGCCTAGAGCATGAGTCTTATGAGGAGCAGCTGAGGGAAGTGGGGTTGTTTCACCTGGAGAAAAGGAATCTGAAAGGAGGTTGTAGTGAAGCGGGCGTCAGTCTCTTATCCCACGTGACAAGCAATAGGATGAGAGGAAATGGCTTCAGGTTGTGTCATGGGAGTTTTATGAAAAATTTCTTCACCAAAAAGTTGTTAAGCACTGCAACAGGCTTGCCAGGTAGGTATTTAAGACACATGTAGACGTGATGCTTGGGGATACGGTTTAGTGGTAGACTCAGCAAATGTTACGTTTGTGATTGGACTTGATGATTTTAAAGGTCCTCTCCAATCTAAACAATTCTATGATTCTAAGGACATTTTAAGAGTTACAGACTATTCCCCTTCTATTTCTATTGTTGCTCATTGAATTTTCAAAGAGACATTAATAAAACTAGGATACCTTCCCCATGCATTAGACAGATGAAAAAAAAATGTTTCCAAAGTCCAGGGGCAACAACAACTTTTAGTCCTATTTTTCCATATCTTAAGACTGGTGATGATTTTTAATTTCTCGGTTGAATTGTCAGAGCAGATCCACACCCAATTTCAAAATGAGGATAGAGGCTCCAGTTTCATCCCTCAAGGTGGGACTTTCCTCACCTCGATTAGCAGCTCAGGGTTAGGTTTCCAATTCTTTGCTTATTGCCAAAGATGCCTTTTACAAGCCAGCATAGAAAAGCTGGTACTTCCGGGTGGTTTGTCCCCAGTGTCTGACTCAGGGGGAAATAAATCAGCATCTGATGCTGGCAAGAAAGTGATCCCAGAGTGATTATTTCAGGCATAAATAAGTAAATTTCCAGAGGTATGCATCAGATTGTTCCACCCAGTCATGTTGCTGGGAAACTCAGTGGCCACAACTGCCCGTGTGGTGAACATATGCCCCAAGATCCGGAGGCCCAGGCTCTGGGATTTGGCCATTGCACCTCCAAGACAGAAGTTTGTAGAAAAGCTACTTCTCCAGCCACTCGTCTCCAGCATTTGCTGATTTTCTTGACTGAAAGAACGCTTTGGTTACCGTGGTGCCAGACACTTTTCTCCCCTCTTTCACAGCATGTTCCCTACCTCTCAGCTGGCTGCTTTGTGTAAAGATTTACTCCACACCCCATCTCTCTGCTCTCATAGAGGGTGACTCCCTCAGTAGAAATCTGGGAATGAAGTGCGTGTCAGAGCACCATGAACGTATTGCTCAGCCCAGACCAACTTCCCAGGGCTGCTGGGAACATGGCCTCAGGCTCTGTGTGTCAGTCTGGGGCCTCTCTCCAGTCCCTGGTGGGATGACAGCCACCCTCAGTGGCCAGGACACTGTCCACAGCCAGACCCCCAGAGGGGGAATGAACAAGGCCCTGACACTTGTGCGTCCTCTTAGGAAGGGGCATTCACAGCCACCTCTGCCCTGATGCACAGGGAGCTGGAGTCAAGCATGGCAGCACGGTGGGGCTTCACCAGCCTTCACCACCCCTTGGCATCACCAGCTAGGCTGCTTAAGCTCTGTGTGTTCCTCCAAGGGTGTCCTTGTGCCCCAAACCAATCCAGAGGTGAGGGGTGGGGTACACTGAAAAATGTTTTTTAAAGAAATGAACAAAACAAATAAGCCAAGTCCTGAAGACCCTGTGTTGCAGATAATTATTTTGCAGAGGAAGAAGCTTCCCTTCTGAATGCAGGCAATGTGACAGTAGGCTGATTCACTTCAAGGACAGCAGAGACTGCTCTGCCATGACAGAAATTAGATTTTGAGAAAGAATGAGGACCAGAGAATATTTATGAAGACCAAAGAATATCTGAGGCTGCAAGGTGGGTTGAGATTGTCAAATCAAAACACCACTGTTTGCTTTGCTTGTTCACCCGGCAGACATGGCCTTGGCACATTTTGGCTGGGACTTTCCTTTGCAGTGAAACAAGTCTCTGCTCTTTCACTGAACAAAGTACCCCCAACAGAAAATGTGAAAGGTCTTCATGTTCCCCTGACCCCCAAATTTGCCATCTGACCATATTTTTTAAATACTTAGAAGCATGAAACAGTAAATGTCAGAGATCAGGCTTTTCATATGTTTATCCTGGAGGCAAATCCCAGCACTTCCAAATACCATGTCCAAATTCAGGTCTCAAATATAAAGAACCTGTCTGTTAACTGAAGTCTGCGCTGCATTTAAAGGCCTGCATAACTTCAAATACACCATTTCAACATGTATTATTTTATCATATAAAAATCAGAATATTGTTATGATCTTAAAAGGCACTCTAAGTAGAGACAACCCTAGTCTCACTGGTGTGGTTTATATTTTTAAGGAATCTAATACTATATGCAAGTTTTCCTCCTGTAGTGTTTTTTTTGTTTGTCTGGGTGTTTTTTTCTGCAGACACCTGCTTCCATGTAGATGGAATAATATATTCAAGATGTATCCTTCTATGTATTTGAGGGCATTTAATAGTCGATAGATAAAATCAATTTCTTTATGGAACCTGTAATATTCAGAAGCTGATTTACCTGTAGGCAACACTAAGGAAACCAGCAAGGACACTTCCATCAGAATTCATCTGAAATCATTGGGCTGATGACAAATTACACCAGGCTCTGCAATCTTGATCTTGATCAATATTATGCACCTCCAAAAGAATTTATGACACCTGCTTTATCGCTAGCTTTCCCTATTTCTTGTATTTTGCCAGCAGTGAGATTCACAGATCAAATTTGCTTTTATGCTAAGAATCTGACTACAATTTGTATAAGTATACATTTTAATACACTGCACTCTTCACAATAATACTGTCTATTTTCATGCTATTTTCCCCAAATCTTTAGGCCAATTGCCATTCAGTGGTATTACAATTTTCATATAGTCCATATAATCCATAGGGCTCTTTATATTTTGGCCTTATATGTGTATGTAATGTCTCACACACTGAGAGCATTTTGTTTTCCATGATGGATTTAATTATCTCAGAATCTCTCAATCATGACTCAGATTGGTATGACTAAGCATAGGTGTGTGTTGCTAGCCCGAGTCAATGGCAATATGTTTCATCAAGCCAATGGTATATAGTTTTCAAGGGTCTGTGTTACTTCACAAGGGTTCAGTAGTAAATTTTTCAAAATATTTTGCTTAGCAAATTCAGGAGGGCATGCTATTGGTAACATCTACAAATATGTATACTGAGAATATGTATTTATCTCGTTCAGATTGTTATGATTATTTAAAACTGTTTAAGTTTGCTTGCAAAGGGATTATTAGAAACCCTGGAGATACGTGTATTTTCTTTTCATAAAGAATTGTAAGAACAGTTTTAGCTTTAGAGTAAAAAAGCACAAGAATTAGATGAGTCGCAATAAACTGAGAGTTTATGTTATTAGTCCCTAAAATATCTAAATAGCATGAATGTAATGAATGTGTATTAGTTGAATTGTATTTATTGTGGTTTTTCAGCAAGTCACCACTTGGCAATTTCTCACATCATTTAATATGCCAGTACAGGCAGAACACGCATAAAAATCTGGTTAAAATCCTGATGGAATGCTACTGCTATGAAGCTGGCAAAGACATAATTATTTCTATTGTGTACGTGTATTGTGTCTAGACTAAAAAAACTTAAATTCTGCCCAGGGATGCCAAGCATCACAACGGAAGTACAAATAATATTACTGCTTTGACTCATTGTCTCTAAGATGCATTACTTACGGCATGATAACAGTTACAGTTTATAACAGGGAAGAAAGTTTACCTGAAAAACGGGTGTGATGTGATTCATCTTTTATATCTACTATTAAAAAAGTCCTATCCTGAGAGAGGTTATTCCTACAGTTCTGTAGAAAAAAAAAATAGCTTCTCTCACTGAAAGAATCCAAACTGCAATACTTATCACCCATTCCTTCTACAAAGATTGTATTTCTAGCAGGGAAAAAATAAACTTCCTGTAGACCATTCTGACCAAGTTCCTTGTTTTCTTGTTTTTTGCTTAACTGTTGGAGTGGTTTCTCCGTGGCTATCCATGTGTAAGGACTATGCTAACAGTTAACACCCAGACCCATTAATGAACAAAAACCTACAGGAAAGAAATGAAGAGTCACACTCACTTTCTGCCATCTTATGAGAACATGTATTAGAAAAAACCTCAGAAAAAGGTGAATGACATCACTACTGATGCATGAGGCACTATGTTGAAGAACAGGAGAAAAGGTCAGTAGCTTGTAAGAGTATTTAATTTTTAAATGAAGTTGAAATCCATATTTATTCTTCATATTTTTATAAAATTCTGTGCAGCAACATTCTAGACAAGGAAGACAATTTTTTTGCAGGACCTGTTGTGACAGGACAAGTGGAAATGGTTTTAAAATAAAAGAGGGTAGATTTGGACTAGATGAAGGAAGAAATTTTTAACAGCAAGGGTGGTGAAACACTAAAACTTGTTTCCCAGCAAGGTGGTAGAAGCCCCATCGCTGGAAATATTTAAGGCCAGGTTTGACAGGGCTTTGAGCAACCTGAAATAATTAGAGATGTCCCTGCTTACTGCAGGGGGTGGGAATAGATGACCTTTAAAGGTCCCTTCCAACGCAAACTATTCTATGATTTTACACCCGAGCTCCATATGCTCCAGGTAGCTCTGCGCTCACTGGCACGTCAGCCCCGACACAGGATGCTCCTCCACACAGCACTCCAGAAAGGAAGAAAGAGCAGACAAGTTGCACCCCACACACAGAGGCAGTGCTACACAGTATGGCAAGCATTACTTCAAGGTCAAAGAACTTTTGTTCTGAGCTCCACTCTGTGTGAGGACATACTGTTTTCCTTCGGTCCAGCTCACTTAGCCTTTAAGCAGAGGGTTTAGGGCTTAGGTTTAAGTGAGTTATTTACACGAAAGGATAATGTGTGGGTCAGGTTCAATAAGAGGCATTAGAATAAGCAGTACAAGACTGCCACAAACTTGAATAAATCCAAATATTACCATATTTTCTGGGAAGAAAATAAACACCACCCAAGAAAAAAGTAGTCAGAAATCAGAGATGTGTCTGACCTGAGTTGTACATACCACGGTGTTGCTGCTCAGGTCAACATTCCCACCGAATCACTGGCCAGAACAACACTGCTGCTGAATTCAGTTGCCATACTGCGAACCCACCCATCAAATACTGGGAACTCGAACAATAATCTTTCTAACACACTGAGTTAGTTTTGTTCCCACCCAACTTTCCTATCTCCTCTTTCACTTTATTATTTAAGGATTTATTACTGCTGGTTTGTACAGCAATATAATCATACAGGGCCTGATCTTGTGAGGTGCTGAATACCTTCAGCTAACACTTACCACACAGCACTGCAGGAATGTTTTGTCTTTGGCTACATTTTCAGCCTGGCTGTTTCCCCGGTCTTTTCCACGTGTAGTGGTGCTACGGGATCCATTTAAAGGGCACCTTCATTGTTCTTTGTGTTCCTGACACACGGAATTGCTAAAGTAATTGATTTAGTTAGCTACTTTAGCAAGATAATTAAGCCTGTTTATAAGTTTAAAAGCAAAGAGTATTTCCATAGTCTTCAAGAAAGCTATTTGTATGCTTATTGTTGTTAATTAAGTTAAACTCCAGTCAAAAGGAGCTCCGTGTTTTATTCCATGTCTATGTAATACAGGTCCCAAAACCATGGCTAGCACTAAGGATTCGCAAAGCTGCAAAGGAGCCTGTGACATCCCTTATGTCACACAGACACTATACAGCAAAATAAACATCACACAGCCATAAACACCTGTAATGAAGATCAAGTCTTTCTCTGAAAAAAATTATCATCACCTGAAACACCAATACCTGTGAGGGAGAACCATGACAGCTCTTCAACAGCTGTGGGCGTTTTGGATTCTCCAAGGACAGAGGTAACTGTTCAGTCCATTAGGTCTACAAATAACAGCAAAAAATACATGTGTAAGATTCTGAATCTATTTTAAAAAAGAGCTGTCTTATTTCCCCAATTATAACACTTCCAATAAAAAGCTACCAAAATTCATTATCTTTCTATTTCCAGTCAAACCTAAAAAAGAGGTGCCTGCCACTCAGGAAGAATTGCCAATTTTGGTCAAACAAAAACATGGGACGACAGGCCAGATTTTTGCAGAAATTAATGAGAAGAAATATCCTGACAAAAAACGCCAGTGAGATGGGAACTTTCACTGAGAGAGCTGATAACCTCCAGCTGGTTAGCTCAGTCAGTTAGAGAGTGGTGCTAATAACGCCAAGGTCGCGGTTTCGTTTGTTCGGTCCCCATGTGTGGCCTGATCTAGTAGAGAAGCGTCCCTGCCTGTGACAGGGAGGTTGGATTAGATGACCTCTAAGGTCCCTTCCAACCTAGGCCATTCTATGATTCTATGATTCTACAGAGAGGCAGAAAATCAGAGTTAGACTGAATTACTTTAAATGATAGGTCTTTTGCCAAACTCACACATTTTGAATGAAATATTATAGATTTGTCACCAACGGAGAGATGGGAAACAACAACTGTCTACGGCAGAAGTGGGAAGGAGTAGCTCTGGGCAGGGAAAAAAACATTTTTCCAGCGAACACAACTGAAGTGTGCTCATACCCTTGCCCAAGCAGTCCCTTTAAAGCATGATATAGCTCATCCACACAGTTGTTCTCTGAAAGTAAAGGAAGCATGTCTTGCTCACTCCTCATCTGTTGCTTTCCAGCAGATAGATCCATCAGTAGCAGTTGGTCACAGGTGTGTAATTCTTCATGAGGCTTTGATAGAGGAAATAAGACAGCAGCTACCCTTATTCAGAGCAAAGCACCACTGCCCAAAGCAGATTTTGAGCGGTCAAGGAGCTGTGCAACGGAGTCTGCAACCGCCATTACCTTAAAGATCAAAATATGCTCT
>NW_009731261.1:0-21081 GCF_000703405.1 Apaloderma vittatum | reverse complement strand
GCAGGAAAGGAAAATAAGTGCAGTCATTCACATTTGCCAAAAGTCATTCGAAGGATCAGTTCTTTAACTGAAGCTACTGCATTTATCAAGCTGGAGCTTGATTAGTTGCCCTTAGGCAAGCTATTAAAAAGTTTTACACAGGCAAGTGTTCCACTGACTTCGAGAGCATGCTTTTGTGCATAAGGATATCATACAAGGGGAAGACTTCCCAAGGTCTCACCAAAGGTATAAAATTAGCTGGGCACACACACTAAACAGTATGAATGCAAACAACAGTATTTGCCCCTAGTTTGTCCCTCTGAGAACATAAAGAATCAAACCAAATCATTATTAAAATCTGTATTGGCTGATTTGCTGTATATTAATGTGTTCTGGTCTCAAGTACGGGGAGATGTCAGAAAAAAATTTTAATTAAAGTAAATTTATTGTGTTTTTCTAGCCTGTTTGGAACAGTAAATGCCCATATGAGTAGAATAGCAGTGTTCAATCAGTAACTAATTACAATGTCTGAAATGTGACCAAAATATAATTCATGGAACAAATATTCCAAATGAATTTCTAAAGTGGACATTAATTTTCCTGGCTATAGTTAAGAAAACAAAATTTAACATTTACCAGAGTTGCTGACAAAATAGGGCTCAGTACAGAATCAGATTTTCCATAAATATTTGTGATAAGTGATTGATGTTTTATATTATTACCACATGCAGTAGTTAAAAATTTGAAAAAGTAAACCTTATAAAAACAACAACACAGAAGATAATATTTAATTTCCAGTGGGAAGAATTTAAGAATTTTCAGATGAAAGTCTGCATGTGGAATGACCAGTTTATGTAAACATGATTTAAATGTTTGTAACAGAGTGGCTGTGCAGAGCGCCTAAAACTACCTAAAGCAATTAACAATGTTTGAATCTAAAGTAATAATCAGGATTTACAAGTTGTAGAAAGCTTAAAAATAATAAACCAATGTTTTAAGCACAGGTAGGAAATACGTTAATGCACTTCAAAAATGTAAACAAATAACAGAATTTTGTTACCTGCTGTGAGTTTTATGGAGAAAGAAGTGCACGAAAAATGCCTCTTTTACCTAAACAATATTCTTTCTGGATTTGGATTCCACACAAACTAATTTAATTTCAAAAACTGTAGGAAAACATTGTTTAGATTGAACCTTTGCTTTGAGCATAACAGATAATCACAGTACAGTTCTACATTGCAGCGGCTGAAGTTCAGGTGGTGGGGGGAATCCAAAGATTCACTCATAGAAAAAGGCTGGTTTGGCTGTGCATAAACATTCAACCTTTCCATCACAAGGAGGAAATCTTTTCACTTAATATAGACCTAATCCTCTTAAGTCTCTTCCGTCCAGTCCTCCATTTAGAAATAAAGGCGTGTGATATATTTTATGACTAGAGGAGGAACTGGCCTAGTACATTTGTATTAGATGGGATAACTGTCCATAATTTATCTAGCTTTTCTCTTCATGAAAAAGGTTCAAAATGTGCTCAGACTATGACTTGTTGTTGGAACCCAACAGAACTGTGTGGAAAGAGAAACGTCAAATCTTCTTCTAATGATCATGCATCACTGGTGTTTCAAAACATGTTCCAAGGCAAACAGAGAAACATTTTAGAGTAGTGCATAACTTTAACTTCAGTCTTTTTAATTTACTCTATTCAGGCATTTTTTCATCTGAATATCTCGGTCCAGTAGCTTTAGTCTTTACAATACACTCTTATGAACACAGAGAGCTGTAAATTTTGTGACTATTACTGCTGAACTTGCCTTTCTTTGTTGACTCTAGGAAGAAGTTTTAGAGAAAAATAACAAACATTTTCTTTATTTTTTTTTAACACTGGGGATTTTCTTTTTCTTATAAAATATTCCACCGGGTACTTTTTATTCTCTCTCAGTGACACCTGAGTTTATACAGATGAGCCTACCCTATGCAAGGTAAAACCATGATTTGAAGTGGACGGAATCCTATGTACACACTCATCTCCTGGAACCAAATGACTATTTGGAAAAAAATATCTTTATCTTTCTTTGAAGACTAGAGTGATAGGAGCAGTGATATTGGTAAGGAGAGTGTGGCTGGGAGACAGCTGTTGCACTGACAAACTGAATCAATGAAACTTGTTTATAGAGTTCTGCAGTGTGATGCCATTTCTTCCATTGATGACGATACCAAAAACCTGTTCTCTTCAGTGAAGATGAATGGAAACTGGAGATGCAGTACTCTTTTCAAGAAAAACAGCTTTGTGCTAGGGCTGGCCAAAATGCTGTCTGGGCCAATGATGTGACATTTGTACAGATGAATCTGGGAACTGGAAAGAAAATTGCTTTCATATCTTTTACTCTGACCTGGAAATTGATTTTTTTTGTTTTGTTTAGATATTCCACATTAATCTTCTAACCTCAAAGAAAAGTTTCCAAATACATACATTGGAAAACCCACTGTCTAATCTCTCTGTGAGTAAAGTCAATTCAAACGTTGCTTGAGCAAAGACCAAACCCTGGAAGTTTTGTCTGGGTTGGTGTCATGGCTGGTTCAAAGCTGATTGCAGCCCCTGGAAGCAGCACCATTGCATTTCTACAGGCTTCACTCTGCACTACACTCTCAATGACTTTGTCATCTAACGCTTCTTTTCCTGAGAGAAGTTAGACAGAAGCTTGAGCACTGGGACAATCGCCATTTTTCCTGGAAACAAGGACGATCTTCCTTCAGGAGGAGCAAGAGCTTAAGGAAAGTTCCGCAAAGTAAGGTCTTAGGGTAGGTGCTGTGAATCAGTGCCTGAAGGAACTCCTTTCATTTCACTGAAGGCATATTGAGCCTGAAAGAGCAGTGTCTAACATAAGCATGGCAGGTAAATGCTGCCCATGACTTCCTACATGAACCTTTGAAATATTTTTCACACTGGTGGGGTTGTTACAAGGAAACCCTTTTTCACCTGCGAGCTGAGAAAGTTTCAGCAGCACTCATTAAAGAACAGGGAAAAAGAAAAAAGACTCAATTTGGTGTTACTGTCATCTTTTCAGAGCCCATCCTATGTTTAGCAGTGTTACTGGAAATAGAGCAAATAAAGCCAGCGCAAGAAAGGAGTGTGCCATCTGCCACCAAATTGATAGCGTTTGAATTCTTGTGTAAAGTCTCTGAGATTTTCGTAAGGCTTAAGATTTCTCCAAAAGACTCATGAAAATCTTGCAATTTCTTTTCACAGTTAAATGAACTGCATAATCATAAGAGAAAACAGAATCTGTGGGATATAGTTTATCCTGTGAAGACAAGGAATAAGCTGCAATATTGCTCCTAAACAGCTACTGTTAACTGAGGCTACTCAGAACCTGTTTTTCCTGGAGCAGAACCAGACACTGCTCAGCACTCAAAGATATTTTGAACCCAAATTACACCTTCTCAACAGCATGAAGAGCCTGATTTACAGAACACATCCGCAGAATTTCTGCCAGCCCCAGCATCTTCAAAATCATTCAGATTAATTATTTTGAAATTAACTATTCCACACATTAACTCAAAGCTTCCCTTGAGAATATCTCCATCATATCCATGTGTATTAAGTGTATTTCTGCAGGAAATTACTTGTGTAGCTATATTTTCTGCCATTCCCTCATCTTTCTCTACACCTGTCTTCTGGGTTAGATTTGCTTTTTAATTCCAAATCTTGGGGAAAGTCTGCTTACAGATTTGGAGAAAAAATCCAGTGTAATATCAAATCAGGACTCTTCACTTAAACTTCAGTTCACTTCTGAACTAAAATTGGGAAATGTGTATTTGAAACCAAATGGTGAATATTTCCAGTTCTAGTAACCTGAATAAAGTGCTTCTGAGGATTTTTTTTTTGAGTGATCCTATAACTCTAGATTAAATACTACTGCTTTTGAGTTAAAATATTATGTAGAATTGAAAAACTTAGACAATGATGTACAAAATAACCTGAAGTAACGATATCAGTCTGGTTTGTTTTAAATGTATTTATTCCTGTCTGTTTTTCTTGCAAAACCAGGTTCCACTAAATTGGACCTTTTGTTTAGGTATACTGAAAATTCACCTGAAACAATAAATTATCCTCTCCCAAGAGGTTTCGGCTGTAATCAGCAGTGTAGAAAGAGGAAGTGTATCAAGGTATCAAGGATATTGAAAGGTATGTTCATTATTTAAAACTTTAAGTCACTGCCATAATGGATGTGCTTTGGAAGATGCTGTAAGTTATTTTGATTACACTCACCTCTGATTTCAGACCACTCTACTCTCACTTTCTCAGTAAACAGGCAATGCAGGAAGCCTGCTCGAACTGATCTTTTTCTTTGCAAACTATAATACCCTACTCCAAAACCTCAGGAAGGTGATTTCAAAACTTTTCAGCTGTTCAGGAACCCAGACTAATCCGCTGAAATCTACTGACCTCACATATGGAAAATAACCAAGTAGGAACTAATGTGTATATCCTCTTTGAACTTCCTCTTACAAATTTCAGACTTAAGAAAAAGGCTGAAAAGGAAAAGCATTCTTTCCTATAAACATTAAGCTTTACAATGCCATTCGTTTTCCGTTCTCAAATTAAACCAGAGCCCATATTTTATTATGGTTTTAAACTGTGTGCAATAATAACACCTTCCCCCCTTCTAAAATGTAGAAGGGAAAGCATATTCAAGATCATAATGTTTGGGGTTGTTTTAAATGACTTAGAAAGTCTGCAGAAACTGGACTCCCACAACAGCTTTGCATTGAGAGGGGAATAGATTCCCAAAAGGAACAAGAGGTCTTTGTTTTAGGTTGTTTAAGATGCAGAACAAAGGAAACTCTTTGACAACAAACAAGACTTAACAGACCTTAGAAACAACGAACATCAAAAAAAAAAAGAAATAATCTTTCTCTTACAGGATACAAAAGAAACAAATTTCACTGCATTCCTCAAGCTTCCTATGTGTTTTTTCCCGGGCACTACCTGACATGTCCCCAAAGCCACAGAGGACTCCATCCTAAAACATGAATTCATTTAGCACCTCTCCAGTCCACTTTATTCCTAAGGTAGAGTTCAGAGCACTGCAAACTCATTTCCAAAGTTCAGCTTCCCAGATACTGGTGTCCTGCTAACTATCAGCAGAGTTTTTCTTTCATGATGCACAGCTTCCTCCTGTTATCAGAGCACTGCAAACTCATTTCCAAATTTCAGCTTCCCAGATACTGGTGTCCTGCTAACTATCAGCAGACAGTTTTTCTTTCATGATGCACAGCTTTCTCCTGTTAAGTGTGATATCTTTCACTGAATGTATCCTTTTCCAAACAGCCTTTCTTTCCTGAAAGATCAAGCTTTCACTTGTTATTTTTGTTCCATTCATTGAGAGACCAGATGAGTGTCCTGCTATTACTCTTCATCATATTTCCATTGTTTTGTAAAAGACTTTTGCTCCTCTCTTGTCTCTGGGCTTGGTCCTACATGGCTGAAATGAGGAGGACTTTTGCCAGTTGAATTGCATGGGAGCAGAAACAGATCCTCAAACCTAGGTAAGCCTGTCAGAGCATAATTTGATCTCATTTCTGAGATGGATTTACTATTCATGTTAACTGATTTTGTTTATGCTATACATTCTGGTTTCTAGTAAGCACATAGTAGTGAAATGCTGAAAAACAACACAAAAAATTGAACCTCTATATACTTTTCAAGCTCAGTATCTTTTCCATCAGTTAAATGCGTAATTTAAAATATGGTATTTTATAAAACTGTTCTTGAATTCCATCACCAGAACAATATTTCAGGCAAGTGAAGAAATCTGCTACTTGTATTTGAAGTGTGTTTAAACTGAAAGCTTTCGCCCATAAATTCATCTACCATAATGCCAAATTCGTTACTACATCACCTTCGCTTTGTCTCTCTCTTATGGGAACTAAAAAAATATGTTATCAATAGATGGAACTAAGGTGAGTGACTGTCATACAAATGCACTGGAGCACGAGGGGAGCCATTTCCCTGTTGACACTTCCTACATCATGTACATGTAGTCAGAACAGGTGCATTCCCCCCAAAAAACCAGCTAGTTTGCAGCCAACTCTCACAAAGTCATCTTTTTTCCATTCTCTTTCCCAGGGCCTGTGGCATTGATGGAGTCATGAAATAAATCCATCAGAAGAAGGCAAATATGGTGTACTGTTGTGAGAGCTGCCTTGATATAAAGTACAGGATAATGGCTTGAATTTACAAAACAGAAAATGACTGAAGGGAATGGGAGAGGAATGGCACCACAGCTGCCAGTTGTTCTGTCTCCTGTACTATCAAAATGTCATGAGAAGTGTCCATGAAAAACACGAGCTATGACAGAGCCAGCAATGATGGACTGGCAAGGCATTTCATTTTAATGCACTTTCATTATAATGAAGCCATGAAAAATCTTGCTATGCAAGACGTGACCAAGAAAGGCTGCATCCAATGAAATAAGAATGCAATCAGCTTTCTCTGGCTGAAAGGGCATCATTTGAAACTCTTTGCATAACTCAAACTGAGATAAGGAGTAAGCTGTAGATGGAAAACACACAGCACTCAAAAAAATATGGTTGTGCATAGATATGTCATTTTTACCAAGGCAGGTACTATTTACTGGCCAACCTCACCAACTGCATAATGATTTTAGGATCACCCAATCATGTTAGAATACATGAGACAGTAACTTCACTCAGTGGTCTGGCTGTCATCTAGCTAATGGGTTTGTGTGATCTCACATAGCCGTTTGCACAGTCTTGTGAAAGAAACTTGCTAATGATGAGAAGTGTCCAACTAATTTTCCTGTTCTGCAACAGAACAGTAATTTTGTGTGTATAAGAAATGTAAGACTGGCTATGTTCATGCTGATTTACTGAAACAAAATCTTCTTAAAATCATGCAAATATTGGGAAATATGCAAATGATGGGAAACTTGTGCCCAGCCAGAGCCAAGGAGTGCCACAGAGGCCTACTTCTTGGGATACTGCAGTCCTCTGGTCAGCATCCCATAGCACAGGTTCCACATAATACAGTATCCAGTTCCAACCAGTGCATGCTAGGACTCTTCCAAGGCACAGGTCTCTAATTCTTCCCTTTCTAGAATCATAATGCAAGATTTTAAATACTAAAAATTACAATCTGTGAACTAACTTGTCAAACCAAATCAATCCCTCAGGTGGCCAGCACTGGCCAGACCTGAAAACGTAGTATATGGAGAAGATCTGGGGCTCAGACATCTCCTGGCCTCTGGTGGCCACAACCCAGCCTGGACTCTCAAGCAGGTAAAGCAGCCGACGGGCTGATCACCTTTCCCTTACCTATTGATATGGACCAGGCAGCAACAGATCCCAGGATCACACTGGTTTTATTCTGTATTTACAGGTCTCCAGGCTGGATGACGACAGGTGTTAATTATGCTGACATCCAGCTCCTGTCAAAAAAAAAAAGTGGCCATAGTTAAACCCTATAGTTCAAAATGTGCTTCTTGCATGGATTTAAGAGGGAGCAAAGGAAACATTATTCACGCTGTTATCACTGAGATCTCAGATTCCACATTACGTGTCAGGGCTGTAGCCGACTGACGCACAGCCCTTCTGCCCTCCCCATCACACAAAGACCTCGTCTGCTTATGAATTTATGAATTTTTTTTTAACATGCGTCTCTCACTTCTGGGCAATTACAACCCTGTAACCTTTAAATGAAGTCTCATTTGATACCAACAGCTCCTTTTTAGAGTAACAATAGGTAGTGGGTGTACATGACCTCTGCCACTCAACAATAATGCCTTACTTATTTCTGAGTAGTGACTGACAGTAACTGTCTATTACAGTACATATTTTGTCAGCATCTTTTTTTTAGCCTGATTATGTACAAAATTTAACTCTGAAGAGCTACACTGTAGTTTAACTGAATTTTGGAAAACTTACTTTTGTCGCTGAGAAGATTAACTCTGTTTTCTCAAGAGATAAAAATGTCAGACTCTCTGAGAATGGGAATAAACCCCATCAACCAGCACAAATCTTTTACAATAAGACATTTTGCATCAAAGCACAAAAATCAAAACCTTCCTTGCAGTGATTCAGTGTTGGAGGACCACAGTAGGAGTGATTTGAAGACTGGCAAGGAGGTGGAAATAGAACCCTATTTGCTTCTATAATGTTTCAGTTTTTCAAGTTTTCAACCTTCACATGAAAAAAGGGGTTGATGGTATGTGTAGTCTGCTCCCACTGACTTGTGGCCTTTATCTATTGGCCTTTATTCTGCAATCACTGTCCTGATCTGAGTGGACTAACTAACAGCTCTGAGTGTTGTCTCAGCAGAAGAAAGTGTCAGGCTTTACTCTACAGAACTCATTGGGTCTGAAATACACTCAACCTTCCCTGCTTCACTTGTATGGGTAAACAGCATTTCACCTCCAGTGCTCCCAGACTTGGACTTTTAGCGAGCACTTCCAATATTAAGGCAAGATCCTGTTGAGTTTAGCAATTTTCCAGCCTTGTTTGTTTTGGCATCATCAAGAAGTCCTGCCAAGAGTGATGATCTGATACGATCTCTCAAACATCCCTCGTTATCAGAGAACACTGTGGTCAGGGCATAGGGATTGTGCAAAGGAAGGCACTTCCTCTCTGCCTCCATTCCACTCTTGGAATAATTTTCATGCCAAAGGTAACAAGAGGATGCACACACTGAAATGTATCAGCATTTGCTCGTAGCATTTTTGTATTGTTCAGCAAATTATTCTCTTTGCATATGAAGAAACACCTTCCTAAATGGTAATAGCAAGAGTTAAATTTTGTTTGCATGAGCCAAAAATAATACTTTCTTCATTCATACTGCAAGGTGTGAAAAATGTACATGGACTCAGTGCTCTCAGAATCTGCCTGATAGAAAGCGATGGGTCAGGTCTCACCTGGAGAAGCACTGTATTGATATAAAATCTTGCTAACAAAGACTGAGTGCTGACTGTCTGTGTCCAAGCTTATCAAGTTCTATTCTGCCAAGAAAACATATGTTTCTGCTTTATTTTCACTCATCTGAGATCAGCAAAACAAACAGTTGTTGAACAAGAAATGCACTTCTTGTGCAGTGGAGAAACAATAAGGTCCCATCCTCATTGGATTTAACAGGAAAATTCCTCCTGAACATTGCAGGCCTGCTGGAACAGGCTCCAGATGAAGACAGTGAGGTAAATGGTACAGGACTTCGCCTCTAAACTGCCAAGACTTTACTGCTGACAAATGTAAATGCAACAGCAAAAATCATCTGCACTCTTAGTCCTTGTGCTGAATTGTGATGACCAAGTGCCAAAAACGACATGTCACAATTCACTGAGTGATTTTTTGATGTACAGTCAAATGGCAAATTACATTTTTTTCCCATTAAAAGGCGTTTATGCTGTGTCTGTATCACTACATGATAAAAGGTCAGGGACCAAACTTGCGTGCTGGACTGTTAATCACCCGTTCTGACTCACTGCCAACGCTTCTCAGTCCAGGCCAGCTGTCACCTCGCCGAGAAGAGCATGGGTAAAACTGCACCTTGTGTGGTTCCCTGCCCTTGGCAAAGTCCCTCAGTGTTCCCCTCTAGAACTTGGGGGACCCTCAAGAACCCTGGATGCCCTCACACCCTGGAAGAAATGCACACCTCTAGTGTTATGCAATGAGAATACACCACCAGCGGCCCATAAGGTAGTCCTCACTTCAATTCAAGCACTTGGAGAAGGAATAGAAAATGAGACACAATAATAATTATGTTCAAGACTGAAAAGACATTATGAAGGACTCAGAGAGACATAGAGCCAAGGGACACATGGGTGAAGTGCATCTGTAATGATCTCAGGGCCAGAGACCAGACTTTAATCCTGGTTTATTACACAGCATAAAGGTAACACAGGCCTTCTATGTATGGGATCAGGAGAAATTATACACAATGTTCAAACCATCTGCCTTTTTCCCATTGAGTTTATTCTTCATAATTTCAGTACTTTACTAATACAAATTCATATTACATATTCAAAAGCATCCTACTTGCCTGATCTGTGGTATTTCCTACCACTTTCGCTAGCATTTGTTACATAAAACTATGTCTTCTTGCTTCTATGTTTTGCTGCTTTTCTCTTTTCTTCACTGTCCCTTTTTTTTTTCTTGTTATAATGGAATACACACACTGAGTAGCTACTTTTGATGCAATATTACTAACTTTTTCTATGTTTTCTAGCATGTAGACCTGGAGCTGAAAATACAGCTAAGACCAACACAGTTTTCACACAGAAGTTTAGAAGCTGTATATTCTGCTTTATTTAAGCACTATATCAAATGATTTCTTAAGCTTCTGCCAGGAATGAGCCCCTATTCTCTCCACAGCTTTGCAAACATTTTGAGCATGGCAATGCCTATGTGCCACCCTCCCTAAGCCTCGATTTTTTTGTTAAATTGTTGAGGACAAATAAGTAAAATCCAGTGTTCTGGCATGAAGAATTTGTGCTATGTCAGTGTGGGGAAAGGTGAACAAAAATTGCTTTGTATGTGAAAGAGGAAAGAAAAAGATTTCAGTTAATTAGAGGCAGACCCACTCCCAAGTCTGCTTTCTGGACTCAAGTGATTTCTAATTATAAAATTCCTCAAAAGATAAGTGTCCTGTGTGTAACCCAGTGCACAGTGCAGCCTACAACAGCCATTGTTGAAATACAGAACAGACCTTGAATTCAAGCAGAGTTTTCATGAATAACTGTCAGGGAGAATCAGAGAAAAACCTTATAAATGGCTGGAAAGGCCAAAGGGAAGAAGTGAACTCCAGAGATGGGAGCATGTGAAGGAAGAGATATCTTATTATATAGTCATGACCTTGAAGTACGTCTGAGGATTTCTTGCTTCCAAACTAAAACTAACTTCCTGCTTGTGGGTGAGCAGTATTAGAGAAAAAGGACAAACACATAATTAAACAACAGCATTTCCTTCCTCTTCCTTCTTGCTGGTATGTCTGGACTTGAACTGTTATTTATGTGGGTCCTTCTTGCTGAGGCAACAGGTAACAAAGTTGAGATCCAAAAAATATAAAAGCAGTTCCTCCCATCTCAGCTTGTTTACATATAATTCAAAAGCTCCGCCATCTCTCATAAGACTGTATTAGAAAACAGAATGGCAGGGTTTGGTTTTTTTTCTTCCTGAGAGATAAATATAGCTTGACATCAGTTTTGTTTAGACTACAGATAGTGCTGTTAGCGTGCAGGTTTCTTAGCTTTCTCTTTATTTACGGAATTTAATACATAACAAATAGAAGAAGTCTTCAAAAAAAGAGAGTTCACTGGTTTAACATTGCATTGTGTCTGCTTCAGACTCAGAACAGAAAGCTTGAAGGGGCAACTTCTGGCTTGACACGTCATTCAAGCAATGACAGCAGGGCTATGCAATCAGGACTGGTTTGTAAGAAGAGACTTGGGAGTAGTGTGGTTAAAGAAAGGCTTAAAAGAGATATTTCAGAGATTTGTCATTGTTTTATGATACAGCTGAGAGTTTCCTGCTCTGCTTTATTCAAGGCAACAAGGCTCGTTACCAATCTCCAGAGAACAGGGAATGAACATCCTCAGCATTTACTTCTGCAGCACAACACCAGAGATTCCCTATAGCAAGGACTGACCCAAAACCATCATTTAAAAAGAAGATGTTTTGCAACAGAAGGGGAGCAAATGAGCCTTAATCCTTATTTGCTTCTATGGCCTCTGCTGAGTTGATGTGGAAAAAAATATGTGTCTCCTGTAGACGCACTTCTGGGATTCCCAAACTTCCCTTGGATTTCATTCATTTTCCTCCTAACTATCCTCTTTGTAAATGAGAACATCTTGTGAACTCCTTGCAAAAAAATAGAGGAAAGCTGTTGTGAAGCTCAATCTCTACAATCCAGCTTCTGCGTTGGAGAGAAACTAGGAAAACCTCTGGAGTATAATCACGTCTGATTTTAGAGCTCAAGGTTATCATGCTTACTTGAAAAAACTCCCACTGAGTGTGAACTGACCACAAAAATCAAGCCATTAAAGAGACAAGCTCCATTTTACCTCATTATCTCTGAGAATAAAAATCTACATAGATATTGGCAAACACAGCCAGCTATTTTTTAGTGTCTATTTAAATCTTGTTTAATATGTAAATGACACTTGAAAGTACTTTTTATTGCAGTTGGCATTTTACCTAAGGTTCTAACAAGTTTCTTCCCTAGTAAAATGTCTTTTTTCCTAACCACAAAGATATAATTCGGACTCTCAGATTTATTAAAAAAAAAAAAAGTTTAAGTGTTAAAGCAACACTCTGGGAATAAGAAGTAGGATTTCCTATCGAAGAGAAAGCAGTCACTTCAATGTGCTGAACTGGCAGGACACCAAGACCTGTAGTACTTCCTACAGACTACTTTCCAACACAATCCTTGAAAGAAATCCACTTTTTCACCCATTGAGGTAATCCATGATAACAGCTAACTATAAACAAACCAAAGGAAGTTTCTCTGCGAACACATGAGGTGGCACATTATTTACTGGGAAAGAGCAAAACTGAAAAGCGCATGGCAGTGTACAAGCAGATTCAGGCTCTCCACAGCGCAGAGAACTGTACCTGCATTTACACTGCAGGATGCATTTGACATCAGAGTAGATACCCATTAATCTTTCCATGAACGGTGTGCAGGAAGAAGGGCATCTTTATTTTGAACAGTGGGACTAGAATATGGTCCTGGTAAAAACAATTTAAACCCCAGAATTTGTCTGTAAATGGCAAATCACCTTAAATTCTTGCCAGTTGCAATCTGTCAGCTTGTTTAGACATGTACGCCATGGGGCTCTCTCTCTGCCATCAAAATCAGTGAATTTCAGTCTGGTTTTGCAGTTGATTTGTATACCTTACAGCTGTTTCTCTTTTCAGGTTTTTGTCTGGCTTCTGCATCTCCAATCTAAACTTCTAGCAAAACAAAGCAAATAACTAGCAAGTCTGCACATTGGTACCTGTACCCTGCACAAACTCTTCCTGCCTATGTGTATTGTACCTTTCTTTCAGCTAGGCTTATATGAAGCTGCAAATTCTGCCCAGGAACTGGTATACTTTGAACTGCTACATATACACTCAGGAAACTCTTTCCTACTCTGTGTATGGATCCTTAAAAGCCCTGTGACCCATATAACAAAGGTAATTAGAAACTGAAGACAGTGCTCACTGCAGGGAGATTGGACTAGATGACCTTTAAAGGTCCCTTCCAGCTCAACACATTCTACAATTCTGTGATTATATGATATATTAATTCAAATGGTGCAGAACTATTCCTGCTATCTGGCACAGGAGATAAAGCAATAGGTTACTAAGATTTAAGTTACAAATATGCAGCTGCAGCTTTGCTGGATTCCCATGGTAGCATGCAACCATGCTCCACCACTGTCCTCGCAGTGCCTATAAAATCCCGGAATCCTGCTCCTGGGAAAAGCTGAATTTCATGCAAACACACACGCTCGATACAAAAGCATTTTGGCCTTTCTTAATCCCCTGCAGGGAATGGCTGAGACAGTGCACAGAGTCTTTACTGCTTTCACCATGTAAACCTCGAGCCTGCCCAGTTCCTATTCAGACAAATTGCCACATGAAAGGAAGTGGATGACCTGCAACCATTCTGGCCTGGTGATATACATGAGAGGAGGGCTCCTAATGTACTTCCCCTTATCCCCTTCGCAAAAGCCAAATACATGTTCCCCATGCCTTTATAGGAGATTATTTCTAACCCACCAGTTCTAGAATAAAATTACAAATTGCAGATTGTTTCAAACTGTCAGTGAACCTGCCCTTGCCACTGTTGTACCAAAAAGAAAATGCTTAAGTACCTATAAAGCACAAGCTGAAAACACAGTCTCTCCTATTAACATTTTTGATGCAATGCCTACTTGGAATCAGGAGAATACTGTATAATTCTCCAGACGAAGCAGAAACCACAATCATTTGACTCTGAATGTTTCCTTCTTCCTGTAGCTCTTGTGTACATTTCTTAGCTCATATCCCTAAAAGTTTTTGCTTTTATTTTCAATACCTAGATTCCCCTTTGCCTACTTAACATCCTCATCAGGTAATGGTTTACCTTTCCTAATTTACCTTCTAGACGATGGTGCCAAGAACGTACTGCTTGCAGAATTTGTATTGGCTTTTATTTTCTTTTTAGTGGTTTTTTTTATTAATCTTCTACAGTTGTACATTCCAGTCATATACATTTTTTACACCCCTTCATTATTTAAACTGAGTCCCAGTTATTATTGAGCATTCCTTTAATTCCCTGCCATAGGCTCATGTATTTATGCTCTACTGTGGAAAAAATGAGCAAGCTCTTTAGTGCAGTTCCTCAGGATGGCCCAGATTGCTTCTGTTCTCTTTCAAAATTACATTGTATCTTTTAGCCTTTCGTTGCTGGGGCTTCACATTGTCATAGCAGTTTTTCAAGACATCATGATATCAGAGGATGTCTGGTATAGGAGCTGATCTTCCGAAGATTGCCTCTGAAGGCAGCAGTTGATTCAGCATCCCACGTCATTCCCTTTTGCTCCAGGATGCTTCAGTCTGACCTGCAATTCTGAAAACCTTTATGCCTGCTGATTGAAATATTATCCATGCTTTGCCTTTAGCTTACAGTAAGTCTTCCTAAGGAATTTCAGAACTCGTTAATAAAGAAGTCATAGCTGGTCCAGTACAAGCACAGAGAATGTAACAGCCCTAATATGTTAAAAAATTATGGTCTACTTGACAATGAATGAATACTGGCATTTATGCCTGAAAATGTCTTCCTCTAAATCACAGAATCACAGAATTGTTGAGGCTGGAAAAGACCTTTGAGATCATCAAGTCCAGCCTATGACCCAACAACATCGCAACAGCCAGACCATGGCACTAAGTGCCACATCCACCCTCTCCTTTAGCACCTCCAGGGACGGTGACTCCACCACTTCCCTGGGCAGTGCATCCCAGTGCCTGAGCACCCTCTCTGTGAGGAAGGGCTTCCTGAGATCCAGCCTGAACCTTCCCTGACGCAGTTTCAGGCTGTGCCCTCTCTCCTGTCCGGGAGAAGAGCCCGACCACCACCTGACTGCACCCTCACTTCAGGTAGTTGTAAGGAATGACAAGGTCCCCCCTGAGTCTCCTCTTCTCCAGGCTGAACACCCCCAGCTCCCTCAGCCTCTCCTCACAGGACTTTCCCTCCAGTCCCTTCCCCAGCCTTGTTGCTCTCCTCTGGACCTGCTCCAGCCCCTCAAGGTCTTTCCTGAGTGAGGGGTCCAGACCTGCACACAGCACTCAAGGTCTCGAGGCCTCACCAGTGCTGAGCACAAGGGAAGAATTACATCTCTGCTCCTGCTGGCCACTACTTCCTCCTGATACAAGCCAGGAGATGGGGTGAGTTGTGGTCTGTTGTTTGCACTGGTAAATGAAACGGTATATATAATTGCATATACATACACTGATTCTTACACTGTTGAGTAGTGATTATTTCTTTCTGTCAAAGAGAGATTAGTGTCTTTATAGTGTAATTCCTGCCTTCCTAACTCAGTCTATCCCATACTTTAAGGGTAAGAAGCTGTGGGTAGGTGAAAACACAACATTCATTGCTCAATTCTGGTCCCAGAAGGCTTTGCAGATGTTGAGGGTGGAAGTAAGTTTTCTACAGTCTCTCTCCCAAGATCCCTACAGTGCTGGTAGAGGAGTTAGTGGGGCTGCAACACAGTAGGAAGAAGTATGTTCCCAGGAAAAAGCCAGCCAGGCATGGGAAACAGTGAACTCCAAACCAGATTCAGAAGGGGAGCACTAAACCACTCTGTGCTGATTTAGTACTAAGTTTAGTACTAAATCAGTACTAAATTCAAAACTCAACATGTGTTATATATTAGAATATATAAACATACATATGTGTTTGTGTTCTTTTTGAAACTGTATATATGGGAACCCTGTCTTCCCCATATGAACCTGCCCAGTCTTCACCCTGCATCCCTCACTCTGCCACTTTCTGCCCATGCAGCATCACTGTTATATTGCCTCTTCTTCCCCACTCAAATTATCCGAGCAACACAGGGCAGATTTGGTCAATAATCACCAACAGCCACCCCAGGAATCACCAGTTTACCCTACACTTACTTCTCTGCCGTAACCATGTAGGAGACGGTCCATGCGTCTCTACACTGTGAATTACACCTTGTGGTCCTCCTCCTGCAATGGAGAGGGCTGACCATTCACTGGAGCAGTTTACTTGGACCAATCCTGTGGAGCATCCAACTGACACAACTTGATGGCAGAAAAGGGCTCACAAGATGCAGCTTGGGCGATGCAGAGGGCATGGGCCGACAGTGCCTCGGGATTTTCTAGTTCTGGGGGCAGTTTTCCATCAGGAGGAGCGTGGGGCCAAGCCTCATCACATAGGAGACTCTGTGGAGGACTTGGTAGGAAATTAGGTCCTCCCCAAGACCTCTGGGCAAAACGTATACTCCGTCCTCTGGCACTAAGAAAGAGAAAGACGCTCCATCTCCCATTCTGACGTCCATAGTTTAATTTCAATTCTCATGCGTTCCAGGTGATTGTTATTCCCTCCAGTGCTCGTAAGCTTTAAAAAAAAAAATAACTTGAGAAATACTAAGTTAATTACTGTAGTTATTCAGCATGCCTCAGAGAGGAACCACAGTCCCATCTCCCTGATTCTTCTGGCTGCAAGTCCGCTCCATCAGCTGCTTTGAATTTTCAGATGGTCTTAGCCAATTATGAAGATATAAAATGATGCAAGGATTGTAAACTCTTTTTTATAAAGAATTTAATGGAAGTTCTTGTTTCTATAAAGCCAAGAAGCAAACAAACATTCAGGCACTTTTTTCAGACAAAATAAACAAATGACATATAGTGCATCTAGCCTTAGAAGATTTAAGTTAATTCTTTATAAGCTGTGAAAAGGACATTGTAAACCAACTTCCCTTGCTGAAATTCCCAAGTAGGAATTTTATGTGGCTTGTTATTAAATGTTTAGTCTAAATAAGATGGAGGAAGAACCGAGTCCTCGCATATTCTAAAGGAGGCCTGCAAAATAGTTGAATCATTGAATATTTTGTGCATCATGAAATGGTCAAAGTCTACCAAAAAAAGGACAGAAAAATCAACAGAAGTGCTTAGGACGATATTGTAAACATCCTTTCAATTCACTTTATTAAAGAAATCCTCTTCTCAGTGATGTCCAATTATGGGGCAACAGGCAATGGGAGCAAGCTGGAGCGTATATAGGAGGTTCTGTGTAAAGATAAGGAAAATCTTTTTCCCTGTGAGGGTGACAGAGCCCTGGCACAGGCTGCCCAGTGAGGTTGTGGAGTCTCCTTCTCTGGAGACTTTCAAAACCTGCCTGGATGAGTTCCTGTGTGACTTACTGTAGGTGATCCTGCTCTAGCAGGGTGGCTGGACTAGATGATCTTTTGAGGTGCCTTCCAAACTCTGCCATTCTATGATTCTGTGAAATTACACACATAAGGAAAATGCAGTTGGTCACCTTGCAATTGTATCTGTCAGATTTTGTTGTGATTATCACGATTAATGCCTCTGCACAATCCGCTACGGAGTCCAATTGTCTTTTTATGTAGCAAAGAAGCTGACTGCAATTCACAATTGTGCTTAGACTTGAGCCCAGCTAAGTTGAAGGGCCTGCCTTCCCCCGTCATTACTCTTGGCTCAGATACAATGCTTTTGTGCTCCATCAGAGTCTGGTCTGGCAGATTTAAAATAAAATAATGCAAAAAATACTTGCCCAATGTGCTGTTCCTTCAATTTTTTTCAATAGCTGGGTGGCCATTTGTGAGTAGGAGGCAGCGGGAATAATAGTTTGGTTTGTTATAAGCACACTGTTTATAAAATATTTTAAATTAGAAATACATCCAAGGATTTGGATGGACATGATTACAAATTAAAATGCATGTAAAAATATTACCCAAAGGGCATGCTTCTCATTTGTATTGAGACTGGTTTTGTCCCCTACCAAGCAAGTTAAGACAAGATTTTAAATTCTAACATTAATGTTCACTGGCTCCCCAACATATGAAGTGATGGAGGCAGTAGTACCAACACCCTACCTGGCTAAACTACAGGGCTAATTAGCAGATCCTCAACTGAAAAAAAAAAAATCCTATCCCCCAGCCTCTGTATTCCCAATTCTGTCAGTAGATCACAGCCTTATGATGGCAATAACCAACACAGCGTGTGTTTTCTTTTTAGATCTACCAGAAAAGAAAGATGTCAGGAAACAAACTTCATATGAATTTCCCACCAGGCATAAGTTTTTCTGGTTTTTATATTTATATATAGATAGATAGATAGATAGATAGTTTTAAATATTAGAATAGTTTGTTCAAGACAACTGAGTCATGGTCTTTGGATGGATGGAGCAATTATTTGATCCTGCTTTAGTACAATATGCTGCACTGCCAGTGCTGCCACTCCTGATAGTCCAAACCGTGGTTGATAGCTCAGGGGTTTTGCAGCTGTTTCTTCAGCCATTTGGCTAAATTTTGCTCATTAAAAGGCACAGATCTCATTTGTGTCTTCATATGCATCATGCCCTTCTTGGGCTTCCCACTGTCACATCTGTGAGTAGAGATCTGGAGTGCAAAGCAAGTGTGAATGACTTTCAATGATTTAACTTATTAAAACCTAAGGTTTTAATCAGCTGAATTCTCATTCAGTCAACACCCTGCTTCAAATACTCTCTTTGTGTGTTCCCTAAGGTTTCAATGAGATTTGTTTTGAAACAGAATTTTGATGGTCACTCTACCAAAATGAATTTACAAATGCACATATAAATATACATACATTTTCTTCTTTTACTTTTTTCAGAGTAAATAAATCAAAGACCCAGGTCACCCTACAACTTCCATTTCTGTAGTGCTGGCAAAGAAAAGAATAAATAAGAAGGACTCCTCCCGCCTTTCATTTATTTGTACACTTTTTAGATGACCTTCTGTGTGTAATTTATAATATTCATAAAAATTTCCCTAACATTTTCCTATTCAATTATTAAACCCCAGGAGAACATTACGGTTTCTATCCTTTCAAACAGAAAGTCACACCATTTCCCACATATTCCAAATGAAGCCAAAAAGTTGCTGGCAACCCATCAACTACAAGCCTGGAGCATTTTTCCTCCTTACATTAAGATGGTGTGAAGATTTCTAATTCTTGCAGAAAACCAAAAGCGGTCTGTACAAATCCAGCAGCTCAGTAGTATTGCAGCGTTATGATGGAAGTCAAAAAGAAGATTCAAAAGGCTGGACATCTTTCCTCAGAAGTGAGTGCACCAAGTACAGTCTGCAGGGATAATACACAAGGATCGCAAGAGAGGATGCTGAGGAACAGCAATGGCACCTCTTGTTTAATGTACCCGGGTGTTACAGCAGAAGCACTAAACACATCGTGTCCCAAGTCATTTTCAAAGGCCATTGAGAAACAGAACAGAATTACTGTACATACAAAAGGCACTGATCTGGCCTCAGCAACAGAACTATAAAAAGGCAGTGGGTGAATACTTGTTTTCCAGTGAAACATGGGCAAATACAAAGCAATTATCAAAACATTATCGTCAACTAGTGGGTAAAATGGAAAGTTACAAACCACAAGAAAAGCTAGAAAATAACGGCTACATGACCAGCACACTGAAATATAATTTAGGAAATATGATTTTACTCTACAATGCAAGACAGCAAGGAGAGTGTGAAAGGCTTCTTCAAGCATCACAGATATCTCCAGGCCTTGTCAAAAGCTTGGGAGAAATTTTATCTTTTATGAAAGATTTTTTTCTCTCCCACTTTATCTTCTCAGCAATACTCATGACCATAAAGAGGAGAGAGGAACAAATATTAGTAGATATAGTATGTCCATATCTAACACGGTTCAACAATCTGGCAAAACAGGCAAGGATGCAATATAAATATAGGAATTTCGTATCTTGGCTAAAACACTGGAGCAGGATGCTGTGAAGAATACATCCTGTGTATTTCTGTACTGCATATTCATACTACTTATCGGGGACTGATGGTTTTCTCAGGGTTTTGTTGCAGATATAGCTGGACAGATAGCCCACTGAAAAGAATAATTACTAATGACTTCTGTTTGCCTTCATCCAAGGCTTCCTTCATCTTTTGACTTTGGCTGGGAAGCCTAAGAAGCCTAAGAAGCTACTCAAGTTGACAAGCAAAGGCTGCTTTCGCAGAGGGACAGAAGCAGTCACAAGCAGAGCTTAGAGGACATTTCCCACTGAAGGCTCAGGAGTCTTCAGTCCAGCTGGAACACCAGCACGACTTGGATCCCAGGAAATGGGTACTTGGATACTAGGACTTGTCTGTGCATTTCCAGCAGTGATAAGATGATGCCTCTAGCAGAAAACACAGAGACTATCACATTAAATATGTACTGCATTTGTTGAAACCTCAGTGTTTAGCAAACAAAAGCCACTTGAAATCATTAAAGTGCCTTAAAACTTCTTCATAAACCAGCACAAAAATAGAGAGCTGTGTTCCCAACATTACAAATGGAAAAACCACCCAGAACATAGTCCCAGACCCTATCACAATTGCTTCCTGAAAGGAAGCAAGGCTAAACAGTGCCCAAGGCCAAGCAACGCCTGCTTGGAAACCTTGTCTCTTGTTGCTCTAGGTATCAAAATAGGAAGTAAACAGCTTAGGAACAGTGCTGAGAATGGTTTGGAGGAAGTACATTTCCTCTCCCTGCACTTGCTAAGTTCGCTTATCTTTCATGCTCTCAGCATCCCCCCTTCAGTGACTGTGACCAGCAAATGCTGCAGAGGCCTTGCAGAAGTGACCTACAAAAATAAAGCTTTTACAAAAAAATCTGTCACCAGCTCATAGCTCTGAGAAACACTGCAGTGCTCTGCCTGAGAACAAGAGCTCGGAAAGCATCACTTCCCCAGACCCTCTCCATTCAAGGCCCAAGAACTTCATCGTATCTTTGGTACCTCAAGTAGGAGGTGATCTCACACCTTTGCTGAATGTGTGATTTTCACCCTATTTTCACACACACGCAGATATATAGATAATATAGATA
>NW_009731260.1:728-9897 GCF_000703405.1 Apaloderma vittatum | reverse complement strand
TAAAGTATGCCCAGCCTTCCTGGGCTCCCTTATACTTTAGACGTAATTACTTACAATGTTTTGTACTTTTAACTATATGTGCAAAGCTAGAGCTGCTGTTGTATCAGCTCATTCAATTCTAAATACCTTGTTTGGGATTTATTCTTGTTCTAAGTGTAGACCACTTTCTGTGTCACACTTCAACCGGGGAAAAAGTCTGATTTTATATCATGGCTATCTCTTAATCCTCAGAGTAATCTTAACAAATTGGGAAGTTTTCTCTTTCCTTTCTTGTTATTTTATTTTTAGACAGCCTGATTAAAAATCTCTCTCCTATTATATTGTACTAAAAACTGTGCTATACGGTAATGTAATATCACAACCATCTCAGAACTTTTGATGGGGTACAATGAAGATACAATAATTTGTCGGACCTTTAGAGCAACACAGACTATTCCAGAGCAAAACAGAGGTTCCAGTTTCTTTCCCAAGTTCCTAACCCAAATGGTTCTGAAATTCAGTGTGACCTCAAGAAACAGCCTTAAAAAAAATAAAAAAGAAACGGAACTTTTGCCCCGATTCTGTGGATTACCCACAAGCCAATCTACTAAAATTTGCTTCAGCTCAGTTCTTGTTGATCTGAAGCAGCATTTATGATATGCTCGTTAAAAAGAGAGAGTAAGGACTGAAGGCCTTGTGCTTATTTGATCCTAAAAGCTACTTTGGTATCTACTTCCCTTATTAATTTACCATTAGCAGTGTTAGCCGCACAGAGGACATTATTCACTTACAGTTTCTGTATCTTTAACTCCAGATTATCTCACATTCCAAGCACTTTCAAAAGGTTATAGTGTTCACAGCTGAGAAAACAAAACAACAAAATAAAAGATGGTGGTTTGGAAAAGTGAAATCAGACCTGGAACAAAAGCAAGCATCTTCCACAACTAAACCATCCTTTGTCATCTTTACTATGGATCATCTTTATCACTTCCCTTCAGAAAGCACTAACTTATTTAGAAAAGAGACCCATGCAGCTGAGCACAAAATAACTGCTTCAGCACACACATTTAGGTGTGTGTTTTCAGTATTCAGCTGTGCCTAGAAAGAAAGTTTAAAAGCCGAGCATTTACTTCATGTATCACACACTCACAGGTATTAAAAAACAGAAGTCCACCAGACTAGAAGCAAATAAGCCCAATATCCAGTAGGTCTGTGCTGTGTGTGATAAAACAACTGTGTGCTGTCATAAAACTCACTGCCTTCCACCTTACCTCCACACCGCTTCCTCCAGCAAGACTAACCTTACCACATGGAACAAGAATCCTCACAGATGAACTCACTTCCAGCTACAAGAGTTTCAATTTATGGCAGCAGCTGCAGAAAATTCATTTCTGAGCTGAAAGTGGCCTTTTGGATAATTGGCACAGAGGAAAACTCAGAGGGAAACAATGCCTCTTTGGGAAGACTGGTTCATATGCTGAGTTATCTGTGAAGTTAAACATGCGGGCGGGATCAGCATGTCATACAGCTGTGAATTAACTATTCCCCTTTCTCAGCATAACAAAAACTACCAGCTTGATTCAGTAATGCACTGAAAATATAACTGTGCACAAGAATTTTGCTGCTGGATTGCTTTAATAAATGTAATATATCAGAGAAGAAAGTGTTAGGTGTTTATTTTCCACAACCAGAAGATTTACATTAGGTCTGGTGAGGAAGAAAACCCACCCTTAGCTATGTAACTCATAACTGAATATTCTGACTCTTGAATTGTGTGTCATGGTCAGCATTAAAACAATATCAGGACCATTACAAAACATGTCTAGATGCAGAAATTCACAAAGTTAGCCTCTGCAACTAGGGGGAGGGGAGAAGACCCTCCCAAACTCTGAATCTTGCAATTTAAATATTTTGCAGATTTTGATTCATAGACTTACTGACAAGCATGTCATGAAGAAATTTATTTTTTTCTAAGCTATTGTTCTGTTGTTCTCCTTCCAGCTAAGAGACTGGAAACGGGCACAGGCTTGCCAAACTCGGCTTACAATTCTGGATTTGCAGTGTCACCAGGCTTCTGAGAAATAAATTGGGCCATGACACATGTCATGGTCTTACCCATGAATCCAGGTACCCCGAGTCTGTATGTAGTAGTGGCTTGTGTCTGAACTGATGGTATCAGAGATAGAGTTGGAACTGAGAAAGCCTTTCAGTGTAAACAGAAATTCACAGACACAAGAGTCTCTCCTGTATCTATTAATGTATTCCTACACAATGCAAATAATCATTTGTCTATGAGGCAAAGCTTTCTAGGATATCCTAAAAATAATAATAATGATTATGTAGTGCAAAAAGCATTTAAAAAAAGTGAAAACATGTAGGAGGAAAGTGCTGTTGTTAAACTAAAATCCACCAAAAATACTGAGTGCTGAAAGTTTTTATCTTGTGCAGCAAAAAGATGGTACAGTTTATGTTGCACCTGTTGCTTATTACAGCAAGTAACTGCTGCTCTAGGTTTTTAAATCTAGAAGCATCTTCTAACCAGTTCAAAGGAACAGACTGGATAATTTGTTGTGCTGGAAGGCTGTCTAATGTTTAGTTCGTCTGACTAGTACTTCCATAAATGAGTATTTCAAGTATTACAAGACCATAACCACACAGACCTAGGCGCTTAGAATGGATCCTGTCATCTGATCTGCTTTTAAATGTCTCTGAAAGAACCAGTGGAGCACTGTCCTCGGGTAGGGGAATTTGTGACGATTGCTCTGATCTAAACAGAGATGTCTAGCATCCACACAGATTTTGCTGTTACGGTTCTTCATTGTTCAAATTGTTTTTGTCAGCACCACGCTCAAACCACTGAGCTAACCGGCTCCCCCACCACTCAAATGTGAGAACATCATATCTGAAGGAGTACTTTCTGCCCTGTCAAGAGAAATTTAGAATATATGACTGCTCACAATTCACTTCACATCTTCCTTTTACAAATCCTTATGTGACCAAGGTAACTCTACCTGTGGCAAATTCTGAAAATGTCTCTTTGCCTCTCTTTTCCCTCTTTTAGACTTTATCTTGTTTAATGAACTCATTGGCGGGGGAAGGGGAAGAAAAAAAAAAGAAGAAGTAGCTGAAAACCATGAAAACGTGTACCCTGCTAAAGTTACAAGCCTTGAAAGAACCTTTCCATGAGCCAGCTCCATACTTTCCTGAAATAGTGCCTGTCAGAGTGCCAGAGTCAAGCAAGAGCCCATGTTCAGTAAAAGCAAATAACTTGAGATCTCAGCTGCGTATTTATGGATACTTTGTGAAAAGTAAGAATATTCGAAAGGAAGGGGAAGAAGGGTGCTGGGATTTTCCTCACCAGAATTTTCCAGTATGTTCTAGTGATTTGGCACAGCAGTTGTACTAAAAGCCAATAAAAAATAAACTTCAATCACTTAGGTAGTTTTGAAAGATAGTCCTTATTTGCTGGAGAGAAGGAAGTTAATTTTTCTAAAATCATTTTTGAAATATAGAAACTGCTATCACAATTAGAAGTTAGCAGAACATGCATGAACAAGGGATCTTATTTGCTTCCAGGTTGTAGCTGTACAGATTGTAAGAGCTACTTCGTACTGAAGTAGCTCTTCGTACTTCGTACTTTCATACTTCGTACTGAAAATTCCAGTTTTCCCAGTCAAAGGTAGTGCTCTACCACAGTTACATCCTTTTTCTACATCTTATGTGTGTAGGTGCTGGTAAGATACTGATGTATCCAACTGGTGTTGCATGTTAAGAGGTTTTATTGACTATTAAGCAGGACATTTTGCTGCCATTTCACCTGATTACCACTGGAATAAAAATGTAAATCCATGTCGAGGCTTGTTTCTGTTTGGATTCAAATTTAACTACTTTCTTGTCTTTGAGCACCTGGTTAAATCCTATGGATGCACAAATGTAGGCATTCTCTCATGCCAGGAAGAGATCAGTGAACACAGATCTCAGTGATTATTTACCACAGAAAGAATGCCATATGTATCAGGGTTGTTTTATTCATCTAATTTTAAAAACACTTTTGGAATACACTAATCATTCTGCTTTCCAAACTCCAGTACTGGTTCCAGTTTAGAAACATTACATGAGGACTTTTTTTCTTCATGCCCTGTCTCTAATGAGTTACACTAGACAGACACATAGATAGGGAAGGAAGAAAGGAAGGAAGAGAGGGAGGGAGGGAGGAAGGAAGGAAGGAAGGGAAAAAGGGAGGAAAATAAAGTTACACGTTAAAAGAAGCAACACGAAGCTTCTTTTGTGCACAAGAACCACCACAGTTTTTCTTGCATGATGCATGCAACCTAATACTACACGAGGTCTCTCCACCACGAGGTGTCAGCAAAGGAACCCGCATCGCAACGGCGAGAGCGGTAAGCGGAAAAATCGGCGACCCACTCCAAAAGAAAAAGGAAGGAGGGAAAAAGAAAAAAAAAAGAAGAAAGAAAAATAAAAGGCAGATTACTACAAACTGACATCTCCATGGCTGAAACGTTTTTCCTCTGTCTTTCTTAGTCACCACTAGATGACAGCAACGAAACCAGACTGAAACAGCCCGTAATGGGCTTGTGGAGAAAAGAGGTTTTTATCCCTGCTGCTAAGCCCGCAGAGAGAAATGCAGTTAAGAAACGCGCATTATTGGCTTTTTTCCTGGAAATTACAGAGCCCTTTGCTTTTAGGCTTCCCGCCTGCAGGCGACAACAATTTACAAAAGTACGTCTCTGCATTGTGTGCAATGCACTTAGAGCAAATGTACGACTTGGGCTGGAAAAAACAATCAAGTATTGTTTTCTTAATGTGAATAATTACTTAATAATGTCAGCTACTAATCCTGTTAAATGCTCGCAAGTTCTTACTTTCATAAGCTGAATGGACCTGATCTTTCAGATAAGAACACCCGTCTATGCTGAAACTGCAGCCAGCTGAGAGACTAAGCTCTTCTGTATATTTGCCGAAATGTTCAATTTTGGAATAGGGATACAGTTTTTATGCCAGCACATTAAAACGCTGCTGCAGTTTTGCTGTTGGCTGCTCACCAGATTAAAGCAGTAAGATGTTTTAGCTTGAGTCTTCAAACCAGTTACAGTACAAACTGGACTAGGATCCAAGCAGTTAAGGCACAAAAAAGATTCAGCAACCAAGTGAGGAAGGAAGGAATTAAACACACTTATTTTACCGCCATACTGTACTTGAAGATGAATCCACCCTGACTGGAGTTAAAACACTGCAAAGGTGCTCTAAGCAGGACGTGCTAGATTTTAGCTTGAGTCTTCAAACCAGTTACAGTACAAACTGGACTAGGATCCAAGCAGTTAAGGCACAAAAAAGATTCAGCAACCAAGTGAGGAAGGAAGGAATTAAACACACTTATTTTACCGCCATACTGTACTTGAAGATGAATCCACCCTGACTGGAGTTAAAACACTGCAAAGGTGCTCTAAGCAGGACGTGCTAGATTGAGAGAGGGCAACATACACCCTGTACCTTGGTCGTATTCCTGACCCACTCCAGAGCAATTTTTGTGTGAAGAGAGACAGAGCTGGTATAATCCCAACTTTCCAGCTTTCATATATCTGTGAGGTTCTCTTGTGTGAGTGAGGGTGATCCTCATCTCAATAGTATTTAGAGCACCTTGACTTATTTGCAGCACTCAAGAGTATTTTTCAGAAAGGACAGAAAGAATTTATTTTTTCTCTCTGTTTACTCACGTTTTGTTTTGTCATTTTATCTCATGTTTTCATTCTCCTGAACTATTCTGAGGTGTATGAGCTTAGTTTTTTGAGTGTTCTTAACAATTAATTTTGGACGTTTCATATACAAAGATGCATTTTCACAGCATGGCTATATAGGTTTAATCTTTTTAAGGTGTGTTACAGTTCCAGTTTATACTCTACCAATATTGCTCCAGTTTTTGACATGTCAGATTAAAAAAAATATTTGTCTTCCATGTTTTGGAGTTACAGTGATGCTACATGTTCAAAGAGCACGACACAGGGATGAAGAAAACCCATTTCAGAAGATTCTTGGGATAGAAGCTTAGCAGTCTGTTTTAAGTTTTTCTTCTCTGAAAGAGGTGTAAGAAAGCATTTATGCATGTAGGCTATTTTTTTACTAAATGCAGCATCACCAATGCATTTGGTCACTAAGTAACGTGTAATTTTTTGGTAGAATCCTTTACGATATCTTAAATGCTACTTTGTCATACTTTTCTATATTCCAATAATAGTTATCATCAAAAGATGAACAGGATGGTAGGTGTTCATCAGAACAAATACGCAGCTGCTTGTCTGTTCATACTATATGTACCATACTGAACATACTGACCCCAACCACTAGTCCAAAGAAAAAGGCACTTAGTAACCTATTAATAGTTTTCTTTTATAATTATACCCATAAGGACCATTCTTCTGTGCTCAGAGTATTTTTCTCTTTTAAGAATCCATTCCTTACGCTGCACAGGAACATTGTAAAACAGTAATGTCAAACTAATTATATTTGTGATCAAAAATTAGAACTGAAATGAAACAGCAGAAGGGAATAGCTTAATAAAAAATATTTATTGAAAAAATTCCCATCACCATCATTTGAGTGTACTAAGTAAGTAAAATGTTGAGCATGACTACAGTAATCAAGATACAAACAGCTAGTACCATGAGCAGGATGATTTGGCAACATTTGGAATGGTTTTTTTCTCTCTCTTTCTTTTTTAACAAGGTATCATATCCAGGAGTATAAACATCCCCCATCCAGAACTGTAGATCATTAGGATTTTCCTAAAAGAAAAATCAGAAAATGAATTCAGATCCTCTCTCTTGCACATAAAGTCATTAGAACATAGTCAGAAGTATTTGGGCTATCATCAGATAGTGATTAATGAATTTAAGGCATCTTAACACAAATGCAATAAACTTTCACTTAACATAGGTTTCACTACTTGCCAGATGCTGCAAATGTTCCACTGGGGAAAACTAAAACCACACTTTTCAGCCAGGAACCAAATGTAGGACACTAGCCATTGAAATGTGATTTAAAAACCCAGAAGAAACCATGTTGTCTTCTCAAGAAGAGGTGTTGATTTATAAAAAACCAGATGAGTCCATTTCCAAAAAAGTGAACAACAGAAAAAAACTCATAAAAGTAACCCTAAAAGTGATTTGTACCAACCTGCAGGCAGGATCCTGCATAGTGCGGATGAGGTTGAGAATATGTAGTTTATTTGATAACAGAATGATGTTATGAACAGTTATTAAAGTGTCTATATAGTATTTAATTGCCTTGTTTATAGATCTTCCCTATACAAATGAGGAAGCTGACTTGTGGGATGTTGTGGTTTAGGACTTTCTCTAGTTACAAGAGGTTGCGTTCTGCAGAACTGAAATTCCTGGAGTCTTACCAGATACGTAGACTTCTTTTCCCAGTCAGACTCAGGTTAGTATCCCATCTATTCCAGAAAATACATCCATATTCACTTCTGGAATCCCACGCAAAGTGCCAAGAAGGCTGCTTATGGCAATTCTCTCTGCTGAGTCACAGTGTGACAGCACGGTACCTTCATGTGGCTGGCCAAGTTAGAGTGCAGTGAGTGCCTGTCATAGTCTTGCACCGTCCTGGAAGGGGTCTTTTTCTTCTCCTTCCAGTCATCATCCACCTGAATATCATTATACAAGGGGTTGCTTTTGATTGTGGATTTGAGGGTGATGGGTGTAATGTGTTTCCCAAGGGCTTTGTCTATCATTTCTTGACTGACTCCATTTGAGTCTAAGCCTGGCAAATCAGTGATATTTCTCTTTTCTCTCTGCAAAGCACAAGTTAGATCAGAAGCTGGCTTTCATCTCCATTTGCCTACAGCACAGGCCCCCTTCCAGAATTATCATTGGTTAATGCAACAAAATCTTTTCCAAAATTGCACATGCAACATTTTTCTCATTCTGGCCAACATCTCGAGTGCAGTAAGGGAACCTGACTCTGCTCTGGGCAGATTTCTTCGTCCTGAGGAAAGAACATGGGCACAGTTTGAACATTAAACTCTTTTGCAAATGTGAACTGACATTATAATGCCTGCTGAAAGAAAGCCTCTTCTTTAACAAAACAGTGCTGTGGAGTACTATAGTGGCAGATGCAGTTCAGATGAAAGCCATGGGCACACGGTGCAGAAGCAGATTTGCAAGGACAAAGCAGAATGAAGCACAGTGGTGATGGTGTGTAAGTGACTGCCCTGACTAGAGCTGCACTTCTGACATCAGGGGTGTGGTTCACAGCTCTGTTCACCCTGTTGAATGCTAGACCCATGTCAGGATATTGAAGAGGCCCTTCATTCAGTGGAGGAAGAGTCCTTAGTTGAGGCACTATCAGAACTCAGAGGTTAAATTTAATACCTGAGCCATCTCCCAGCAAAAACAGTTATTAAATTGGCCCTTTTATAAAATGAGCATAGGAAGTGAGGAGGATCACAGAATCACAGAATCACAGAATGTTAGGGGTTGGAAGGGACCTCTGAAGATCATCTAGTCCAACCTTCATCCCAGCATACCTAACCACTACACCATAGCCTCAAGTGCTAGATCTACTTCTTTTTAAACACCTCCAGGGATGAAGAACCCTGATGAGATTACATATTTTGGAGAGCTAATGAACTGCTGCTGAGTATAGCACCAAGACCCTCTTCAGGAGCTAGTATGACAGTAGTTACCATATTTTTTGATGTGTAATTCCATGGAGGAATGCAATCAGACTCTCCAGTTCAAGCTGTTTATCATTTTGGTTCACCACAACCTTTTATACTCATTCTTAATCTGTTACCAATCTGCAGTTCTGATGGTGTGTCAGCTTTCTTGGAGAGCTGGTTCTGACAGAGCCCTTGCCTCACATGAGCACCTCTCCTGTGTTCCAGGACTGCTTCTACAGAATGGTCACAGTGCAAACTCAGCTTTCCTAATTAGCCAACACCACTTCCTCATTAGCATGTTTGCCTTTAGGAACATTATATTGAGACAAGGGGAGACTTGTCCTGACCCAGCAGCTTTATGGCAGGTGTGCTGGGAAGGAGGGGTGCACACCAGCCCTCGCCAACCCCCAGGAATCACCAAGGTGTGGACAGCACCAACTGCCAGACTCCCATAATGGAAGTACATGGCATCAACAGCTGGTGAAGAGGCTAAGACGC
>NW_009731260.1:0-650 GCF_000703405.1 Apaloderma vittatum | reverse complement strand
GACTTCAGCAGCCGAAGGGCTCACTGCTGCTCGGGGCATGTCCTGCTTCTCTTTTGGATCCCCTGGGCTCCCACCACCTCCTGCACACTGGCTCTGGGAGCTGCTAGGACTCACATCAGCCAGTACAGGTCCCTAAGCTGACGGAAGACTGTTGGTTTCTTCTGCTGCAGTAATCCTCTTCCTGCTTCAAGGGCTGCTTCAGTGGAAGTCAGCTGCTACATGTTGTCACTGACTTAATACCTCAATGCCTGTGCACATGCATAGACACATGTGAGTTGTTCTGGAGCAGGCAGGTACAGAGGGAAGTGGGAAGACTGGTTTCCTTCAGAAAGGAAAGAAAAAACACCAGCCGTTGTCTAAGAAATCTTAGAAGGTAGCATCATGCTGGCGTTCTTATCTCTGGATCTTGCAGAAGTGACTAAGCATGTTTCCCATCAAAAATTACCATTAGTAGGTGGATGGATCCTCAGTGCTTTCCCAGTCCCTCTATTCGTTCATAATTTCCATATGTCATTCTTCAGCTTTGACATATCCCCTGACTGTTACTCTTAGCTTCGGTGTTACAGCTGGCACTGAAGCCCTCTGGATTGTACTGAACAGATGTCATCTGAGCTGGTGATTTTAACTAATGTTTCTTTTTGACTGCATTT
>NW_009731259.1:23694-25679 GCF_000703405.1 Apaloderma vittatum | reverse complement strand
GATTCCTAGAAGGGCTTCAGAGCCGTTAGCTCCTTGGTTTTTGTTGGTGAGGCGCTATCCATCAGAATAAAGCCTCACCCTTACCCAGCGGAGCTGCGCCCAGGCTGCGAGGGGAGTCGGCGCCGTGCCTGCCCTGCCCGCAGAGCCCCCGAGAAGCCGCTATTCGAAGAGGAGAGCTACGATCTCGCCGCTTTATGAAAGGAGTTTCTCATACGGCGTGACAGTCGCCGCATCTCTCCCTCTCCCGGGGCTGGAATGCCGCCCTGAGAGGGCCTTTTGCTTTCCTTTCCTCCTGCTGTTTTGTTTGCGGAGCAGGTGTTTGCGATGGCATGACAAGACAGGTAGCAGGTCGTGTGAGCTATGCCTGTGCTGCCGCTGACGCAGCCACCTCGCTGCAAACCCTGCTGCCTGTCCCCTTCGGCTCTGTCCCCTCCCAAGAGGAGTTGGATGGGTGAGAAGAGCAGGATCAGCAGCGGAGTGGGGGCCCGGGGGTCCCTGCAGGGTTGTGGGGAGCAAGCAAGAGGACAGTGGTGCTGCTGGTACGGCAAGGCAGGATGGCTCGGGCTGTCCCATGGCGCTGATTTAGGGCCCTTTGTGAAGTTTTCTTGTGCCTGACAAGTGCCTGGGGTGTCCCCTCCTGAAAGGAAGAGCTCAGGACCCTGTCACGGTGAGGCTCATTCCTATCGTATCGATAACGTCCGTTCGGGGAGTCAATAAAGCAGACACGATGTGAGCTGGTCCCCATGGTTCAGTGAGCTAATTAAGCTTCTTCCGCTGACCTGGTTTCCAAATCTTGTTAACTTACTGCTTTCAGAACAACTTGAAATTTCCAGCAGAGACAGGCTGGGGTTGCAGAGGGCTGTGGAGAAGGACGGGATGCTTTGATGGAGCTCAGGGTCACCAGCGCAGAACCTCTTCCCTTCAACCCCTCCCCACTGGATGATCCTAGCACTTCAGAGCTGCGCTGTGGAGAATGGGCAGCAAGGAGCTGCAGGTGGGCAGGGCATCAGGTTACCCTGCTGCCATGGATTTTGGGGTTTCAGCACTCATGAGCAGGGAGCTCAAACCCCTGCAATGCCCCCACCTCAGCCAGTGGCTCCCACGCAGGGACCTGGCCCACAGCCAGGCTGTGGCAGGGGCCTGTGATGCAGGGCACTGGTTGGAGACCCTCACCATCACCACTGTCCCAGGGCATTTTGGAAATCCCATTTCCCTTTCTCTGAGTGAGGAAACTGGCTGCAAAAGCTGCCATAAAAAGGTGTTAGGGATGCCTGAGACAAGAAGTCAGAAATGAGGAAATCTTATGATGTTAAGGCAGCCTCCTTTCATCCCTTTGTGTCTGTGCATTCCAAGAGTCTTCCACAGCAATTATTAGATGCGTATTTTTCCCATAAGGCGCCTGTCTCATTCAATACCCAGTATGTACCATGTAGCTTAGGCTGTGCAGAGGAAGCTGCTGCCTGCAGGACGCTGCATCGTTTAGCAAAAAGGGACACAGTAGTCATGAGGGTAAGAGGATGGAAGAAAAAATGTGTTAATATCATTGAATTTTACTGACTATTTCCCTGGACATTGGGTTTCTTATCCCTTCCTCTGTGCCCTTGTGAGATGCTGAGAGAGCCACCTGAACTAAACTTTCCACACCTGATTAATACTTGTGTTTCTTCTTTCCCTGATGCATGACTTGCACACCAGCTGACTGGTCACTGGGAGAGATGGAAGTGGGAGAGCCCGCGTGTTTCTGTGTGAGGCTGCGCTTAGCCACTGTCTCTGCCTCCATCCTGCTGCCGCTAAGTGAGGTGCCCAGGGAAAGCTCTGGGGAAGAGGATTCCTCCTCATTCCTGTGTGACTTGGGGACCAGGTTAGGAATGGCGAGGCTGCAAGGGAAATGTTGTATAGTAGGTCCCAAGACCAGGAGAGACAGGGTTAGGGGAGCTCAGAGAATAAACGGATCATGTAGGCATCTCTGTGCCCAAAGTGTGTGT
>NW_009731259.1:0-23663 GCF_000703405.1 Apaloderma vittatum | reverse complement strand
GGGTTCGGCGGCAGCCTTAGCTCTGGCATTTCTGGTTTATGTGAAGCCACAGCATCCCTTTCATCACACTGAGGTACCGACACATACATACATACGTGTTTGCAATCACACACACATAAAGTCACATGGAACAGCTTCCAGAGGTCTTTCTGTAGGAGCCCCAGGCTTTCCACCCACTTTCTTTTCTTGGTGAACATCCTTCACTGCTGGGCCCTGGGAATCACAGTTGCAGGAGTGAAAATGCCTTGGCCACTGATCCCAGCTGCAGCTCCAGGGTGCCAGAGCACAAATGTGTCTGTTTGTCTGTCCCAGAGGCACCAGCTGGCTGAACACGTCCCTGCCAGCTCAAGCTCCTGGCAGACCTGCCTGCATGTGCGCTGGCAGCAAAAGGCTCTCCTTTCTCAGGAAGAAGATCGAACTCCAAACAACGGCAGCGACATGCCCATGGGGATCCCAGCATGGCACAGCCCGATGCCTCACGCAGAGCACTGGGCAGGCTGCAGAGAAGCAGGACTCTGACTCATCAGACGCTGGTGACATTTTCCAAAAAAAGCCTCTAAGTCCAGGGCTGTAATGTTCCCAACAGGCAGCAGAGAAGCCTAAGGGATCTAGAGACCCCATTATACCATAGCACATGATCTTTGTCATGGGACGAAGGAAATCCTGCTTTGCTGGGCAGTTCCCCATCTATTTTTCTCTTGTCCTCTGCCTCCCCTGTGAGGTGGGAGTTGACAGAGGTAGTCAGGAGTGGTCAGATGCTGCTGCCCAACTGCCCCAGTGCAAAGCCAGACTCACTCTTCTAGTGATGGCGGAACTATTTTCCACATGATGGAGATCAGCATTTGACTCTGGGAGTCCCTGGAAAACACAGCAACTGGGACCAGAGGCAGTGAACTGGGCAGCGGGTGCTTTAAGATGTTGGAGGTTGCCCTGGGAGGCTATCGTAGGACCTTACAGCACCATTGGTACCTCACCCAGCACAGGACCTCATTTCTCTTCCTCAGCCATGGCAACTACCAAGTCATTCGCCAGTGGTTTGGCTCCCTTCCAGTTTACGCAGCAGCACAACAGCCCTTCCCAGCAATCCTCCCGTGTCGGCAGGAGGAGACACAAACAGACAGAGGCAGATGTTCCCCAGGCTGCCTGCGTTAAAGTGATGATCAAATGATAATTTTCAAGCAAACTTGCATTTGCAGTCATTAATTTTAGTGCTGCGCAAATAGTTTCAAAAAAAAACCCAACTCAGTCAGTGGAGAATAGTTGTGAGCTGGATCTGTTCCAGGCGATGCTGGTGTACACCATAGCCCATCTGTAACCTGCAGCCATCATGCAAAGCCAGGAAGGGATGCCTACACCGTGCATGGGAGGAGTTACAGGTCTCCGACATCATGCATCTTAACCATCACAGGTGCTGAGATCCTAGGTCAAGTGCAACAAGTGTTCCAAAAACACAAGCAGATGAGTGAAAACAAGTGCTGCAGAAACTCTAGAGTGACTTGTCCTCCATGCCAGGAGTGCTGGGACTTCACCACCACTCATGAAAGATCAGGATACCAGGAGAGGTGCTGCACAATCTGCTTAAGGAAGGAGTGATGGCAAAAGCTTTAGGGCACTGGAAGTCAGTGTTTTTTCTAAAACCTGCAGGAGTCTTTCACTTTCTAGCCTTTCAGGTGAGCTAATGTCCCTGCACAGACTGCCGCTGCAGCAGCGTGCCAAAAAAGCCAAGGAGCACACCGTTGTGGCAGGCAGCAAGGCTGAGGTTCCCAGGCAATATTTGGGCTTATAGCCCGAGGTCAGGCATCTCAGGCTGCTTTGTTTCCCCCCTCTGTGTGTGGGGGGGGTTGCACACACCGTGCAGGCACAGCCCCTGCTCCCGGCCCTGCTGCAGGGTGAGGGACCCATGGGGGCTGCCACTCTGCAGAGCCCGGCCAGCAGCTCCTGCCAAGCAAAGAGATGCAAAGGGAGACTTAGACCCACTGTAGCTCTGGCCCCCGAGGTACCTGACCTGCTTTCCCGTTGCCAACTATGTTTCAACCCGTTAAAGGTCATCGGAAGTTGGGTTTATTTTTAGTTTTCCCTTTAAAGTCACCCTGAAGCCGCGAGGACTGATGGAAGGAAGAAACATCCTCCCTCCCATTAGCCGTTAGGTCAGGATGGCGGGATGTTGTTAATGCACAGCCTTGCCCATCACGGGCTGCCTGCAACGAGCCCGGCCCTTGGACCTCTCCGCTCATGGAAGCTGGCTGGCACGCGTCCCGCCTGCCCAGAGCTCCTCGGGGAGCACTGCCTTCTCAGAAAGAGCAATTTCGCCTTGGCAAATGATGCTTCTTTCTTGTTGCTGCAGTGGTGTTATCATGATAACTTGTTTTTCCTTTTGTTCCTCATATTGTTTCATGGGGAAACTGGGAATCAGGGCGATCTGGAGGACCTTCAGGCTGGAGCATGGCATTCCTCGCTCTGGGGATGGACCAGGTCTCCAGGCTGTGCTGCCCATGCAGTTCGGAAGGAGACTGATGTAATTAAGAAAAGATAATTCCTTTTTACACTTCTAAGCACACAAAATACTGCAGAATGGCTAGCCTGGGGGGAGCAGTGGGTTATCTCTCTTCTAGGAAATCTCACTTTTCTTTTTTTCCCCCTCTGGTCTAAAAATGGAATGCAGACACTTAAAATAAATTCCCAGAGAACAAAACTGAGAAAACACAACAGAATATGAATCAAAGTATTTGGATTAATTAGCTTAAACTGCAAGCTTTCATTCTGATTTCAGCCTCGGCTTTATGCTGAAAAAAATTAAAGCAGCAAAGCTTTTTAAGTTGAAAAATCAAAATGTTCCACTCTGAAAATATCAAAAGGAGACGCATAGCCTCGCTGAGCTGCTTTGTTGCTTTCTAAAAGGAAATGGCATCAAGACCAACACCTTTACAAGCAGCTTGGATCAATAAGAGCTTCAAGAAAAAACCCTAGATAAGCATAAGCAATTAATATCTTAATTAGATTTCTCTTTTTCTTTCAGAGGCAAGTCTAAAAATATTGTGTTCTTTTCAAAATATCAAAAGATTTATTTAAATATGTTCCCTTTACTGTATGGCTAAGCTCGAGCTGTCTGAATTAGAAGGGGCGCTTCATATGAATTACATCTGCGCTTAGGCTCTGTGGCAAGCTGGCGATGGGAAAGTAACACTGGGTTTGCTTTTTTGTGTTATTTGTGCAGGAAATGGTTATTCAGCTCCGTGCAACTCATACCGTGGATGTTAGAAGGAAAAGTAATATGGAGGTTGGGATTTTATATGTTTGTAGTCTAACGATGAATAAAATGTGGTTTTGTGACCATTTTCCTTCTGTGGGTGAAATTGAAAAATGAAAAATTGGAGATCTGCGGTTTGTGCTCACTTTGTCATTTTTCATTCTCCTTCCTTGTCCTGTTCATTTCTGTTTCAATGGCAAAAGAGGGACACGGTAAAAGCAGAGGAAGGGGAAAATAATAAAGAAAAAGCAAGAAAAGAAGTGAGAAGTACAGGGAAACTGAGAAGTTAAAATTAAATAGTCAAAAAAGTTTGATTTTATAGAGATATTTCCAAATGAAACATACTTCCTTTGGAAACCTCTCCAAGGAGAACAACTTTGATGTTTTGAGCAGTTTTTCCCTCTGTTTTTCAGTCAGCTCTACCCAACGCAGCACCTGAACGAACCTTGGCTGTACATCCCAGGCAGGGTTTGCCCGCTGTGTTACCTGACCCACGGTGTCTTTAACACAGAGACAATAAAATAAACTGCTGGAAGCGAGTGTGACTTCCCTGACAGCTCGTTAGCGCGGTGCACAGAGGCTGGCTTTTGCAAGTCAGCAACGGGCATTTCCCAGCTGTGTGCTCACAGCAGTCCCTCACAGATGGACGCCAGGGAGTCCTCTTCCCTGGAGATGTCCTCTGGATGTGGCTGGTCACATTCGTGTCCCTGCTGAGCCCAGCACTGCTGGCTTGGGATGCCCGTCCACTGCTTTAGAGCCTTCCCCCGTTTTCCCTTAGAAGCCCAGTTCTGCAGTCCCACCATGCTTGCGGTTATTTCTTCACCTGCGGTTATTTCTTCACCCCAGGGCCCATCCTTCAGACCCGGTCCAGGCTGCTGGTGCCCGGGGGCTGTGGGCAGCAGGGCTGGGGCCTGGCTCCAACACCGTTTGTGCAATGTTCGGACCGCTCAGGGAGCAGGACGCCGCTGGCGCGGTAATTGCTGCCATCTAATGGCTCTGGCAATTAATATACAGCGAGGGAGAGCCCGGCTGCACTGTAGCTATCAAGTAAAGAGCTGTTCTGTAGGGCTGCAAGGCTGCTGCCAGGCACACTGAGCCTGAAAACCAGCACAACATCCCTACGGTAATACCAGGTACAAAAGAGAGGGCAGAGGTTGGGTGTTCCTATTTCAAAGCCTAGGACAAGATCCTTAGAAGTTATGTTTGCTGGTCCCAGCAGCTCTGCTGGGAGCTCTTCCTGGGGATGGTCGAACACACTGTCATGCTGTGCTGCCTGCAAACTCACCATGCAGCAGGATGTGTATGGTGAAGGTCTGCATCCCAAACTCAGTTCGGGAGATGTGATGGGAGTCTTCCCAGGAGCCAAGAGCACCCCTCAGGTGATGGCCCCGGGGCACTGGGCAGCGCAGCGAGTCCCAGGCAGGGCCACACTTCCAGTGCCAGCTGTGCCCGGTGCTGTGTGTCCCTGGGTGGCAGATCTCCATCCTCCCCGATGGCAGAACCCCAGCACACTCACATGCCCTGACACAGGACCTGCACACCCTCCAGGGTGGAAGAGCTTGGGTCTCACAGCCAGCAGCTGCACACCAGCAGCTTCCAGACCAGTCTTGCAGGAAACCAACTCATATTTGCTTCTCTTGACCACACAGCCCTGACGCAATGGCTTTCTGAGCACCTTTGCAAAGAAAAACACATAACCACTTTTTTCCAGTTTACTAGATGGGAACAGCAACAGCCTCTGGACTTAGCAACAGCCCCCCAACACACAGAGGACAACTCAGACAGAACTTCCTTTGCCGTTCCAGCACAGCCTGATAGCCGTGGGTTATCTGGGGCTACAGGAAAACCTGTCCAGCACATAAAAGGCCACAGCACAAAGGCTGAAACAGCCACTTGCACACAGCTGTGTCCAGCCAGTGGTTTCCCTGTGTCCTTCCAGCCAGTGAGGAGCCACCACACATGGGCCAGCAGAGAAGATCCACTTTGTGTCTCTCCAGCTCCAGAGAGGTGGGCAAGGCAGGAGGCCTCCCAGCCACATCCTGAGCTCACCATCCCAGTGTGGGCTGCAGATATTTAACTGCACCCCAGGTCCTGCCTGACCTCAGAGAGGTCTCAGTGCCCCTCAGAGGCTGGTAGCTGTCTACAGCTACCTGACATCAATTCTTTTGCATTATTGATAGGGTTAAGGCCATTTAATGTTCTGGCTAGAGATACTTACAGCCAGGGAGAAGAGCAGGGATGAGAGGCCAAGGAGAGAAGCCATGGCTTGATGGGGCAGCAGGAAGGGTGGAGCTGAGGCACCTCTTACTGCAGCTCTTCCAGGAGCCAAGAGAAATCAGGTGGCCAAGAGACAATTTTTATCACCTTGAGATCCTCTTCTGCTGTGAAGACTGGGTGGATCCAGCTGCCAGCTGTGAATCGATCCTTGTGGGGCTGGTTGCTGGAGTGGGTGGCCATTTTGGCTGGGTGCATGACAGGGCCAGGCTTCATAGCAGTGGGAGATCCGAGAAAGCGGCGTTGTGAGTGAGAAGGGGGCAAAACAGCTTCAGGGTAGGTGCTGGTCAGAGGGGTGGTGGGAAGGGGTCCTCTTCTGTAGGTCATGTGGAGAGCAGCCCCTGCTCCACCCCAGGAGAATCAGAGGTCTGGGACTGGGCTGCCTGGGGACATGGGACAAGCTGTGAACGTCAGAAGCTCATGACACATCTGCTTGTGCCCTCTGCCGGGGTGCAGGTGTCCTTGTACAGGATGGAGCTGCCGTGGGGTGGAGAGCCTGGCACCTTACCCTCATCCCTGCAACCCTGTCGTAGTGCAGGTAGGAGAGACCTGACATGAATCACAGGGAGCTGAGAAGAGTATCCTGAGGGCGTGCGGCGGTTTCACGAGCTATTAGCTCAGATCTCACAGAGGATGTGAGGTCTGGGCTACCTCTGCGACCTTGGAAGAAGCTGTTCTAGAGGCAGAAAGAGGTTTTCCCTGAGAGTCTTTTGCCTAAAAACTGCTGTGTGATGCTGTGGCACTCTCCCCTGTAACCCTTGCCAAAGCAGTGGTGGTGCTGGAAGGTGCTGTAGCTCTGTTTGTGCCTGAGCAAGGCAGTATGCTGGAGCAGTGGCTGCTGTGGGCAGGATGGCCAAGGAAGGGATGCAATGATCAAAAGAGCTCAAAAAGGCTTTGAGAGGCAGCATCGTGGGGCGGTACACTTGTGCCTGCTATTCTTTGCTGCCTTCCTTATCATTAAGGTGTCTATAGTGAAAAGAGTGCCTCTGAGACACCTGTCCATGGTGTCCCCACAGTGGGGCTTTCCTTAACACCTTCCTGCAAGCGGAATTGGAAAAAAACCAAGATATTTATACAGACGTGAACCAGAAGTCTCCTTTCAGCAACACAGTGCCCCAGGCAGGGGCTGCAGCGATCCTCCAACCCTGGAGCTCAGCTGGCTGGCTCTGGTCCTCCATTCTTCCTTCCCACGCTTTATCTGTGGCCTCCACTTCCCTGGCTCTATCTCCATGCATCTGGAGGCTCCCTGGGCAGTGACACCGCACCGTAGCCTGTGAAGCAGCAGTGTTGGGAGAGCTGCAGGCAGAAGCAGGGAGGATGCTCGGGGTTCTCACCTCAGTGCCAGGGAGGAGACTCCAAAGCAGCAGCCTAGGATGCTCCCAGAAGGATGGTCCCAGCCTCCTGACCCACCCAGGGAACAGCGGACACACATGGTCTGTTTTCCAGGAGTGCTTACTTCCTCTGCCTCTGGCTGAAAACAACGCTAGAGGAGCAGGCCTCAGCATTTCTGAAAATTAAGGGCTGAGTTCAGCTTAGTTCAGGCCTGGAGCCTGCTTAACCCTTCAGCTGCTGGACTGAGCAAGCTTCCCAATGCAGGCAGCAGCTTTGGATTGCCGTGTACTGCATGGGATGGGGAAAAGTAAGATGGGTCTTGGAAGTGGAAAAAAAGTCTTGAGTGAAAAGATATATCTTAAAGCCAGGCCTGTCTGTCTGCATTTCAGTGACTTGTCATGCTTGTTTTCCTTTTGCTGCAAAACTGTTGAACTTCCCCTGTGTCCTGCAGCCACTCAGGAAGCCCCTCCTTCCTGAGCCACCCCTAGCTGTCACACACCAGGGAAGATGCTGTCCCAGTGCCACCCAGTCTTGGGCACGCAAAGGTATGAGCAGATACATGGGAACAGGTCCCTCTCTCCCGCACTCCTGTGCCCTCACCCAAGCAGGCAGGTGCTGGTGTTGTAGCCTGAGGGCCCCAAATTTTGAGGTGGAGGTACGGTCTGGGCAGGTGCTTATCAGCACTCTGCACCCATTTGCAGAGGGTGAAAGCAAAAGCAAAGGGTGCAAAAATGATGAAATACCCCTGCAGGTCCTGTTTGCTCCTGCCAGTGTCCCTGCAGCCCCACTGGCTGCAGTCAGTGCTGGGGCTGGGTGGACTTTCAGGGGAGGAGGAAATGAAAATACTTCTCCACCTAACGCCAAAACATAACGCCCATATTAGAGCCATGAAACAGGCATTTGTTTGACCTGAAACAAAGTGTTTCATCTTGTTCATTTGTGGTTTTTCCCCAGCTGAACTTGATTTTAGGCTGACTTCCTTTTTCTTTTAGGTTCATTTTAAGTAACAAAGTGAAAAGCAACCTACCAAGGAATGGTCGACTTCTGCGCGCTCACAGAAGGAAACAGGAATATTAGAAATGCTTGATTTTAATTCTTCTGTTGTTTTCAAAATAATAATAAAAAATCCCCATGTTTTTTTCTACTAGCCCTGTTTGGGGAGTCTAGCCGCAGTGCACAAATACTGCTGGGTTCACAGATCTCTTGTTCTGTGTGTCTGTATTTGCATTTCATTAGAGAAGAAGGGGTTTCAGAGCCTCTGCCACCTCACCATGATGCCCAGACCCTGGCGCAGGTAAAGCCTCTCCCTGGGGCTTTGCTGTAGCAGAGGCAGTTGGTGCGCAACGAGGACAGAAGGTCCCAAGTCCCAAGGACACCGGGGCTGGGAGCAGGCGACAGGTGAGTCTGGTGGAGTCTTGCAATGCAAGGGATCCACGGCTGGTGCGGCCACGGAGGACCTGAGCTGAGCCCTGAGCTTCTCCCCGATTCTGTGGCTGTGGGCAGCCCTTGTTTACTGCTGAGCCAGGACGAAGGTGTTGCCTGGGTGTTCATGCTTCCCCTTGGGAGCCGGTGGTCTGCCAGCGTGCCGGGCTGTTTATAGCACAACTGCGGGTAACTCATTGACCTCCGTGCTGGCGGCTCTGCTCGAAAGTGGAGGCTTCCAAGATGATAAGCCGCTCTTGGAAGAAATTCCTTTCCTTGTGCAAGGGAGTGGCGGTGCTGAGCACTCTTGCCCATCTTGCAGACAAGTACACAGCCCCGCGCACACGCACGGGCAGGTGCACTGCATCTGGCACGGGCGGTGTTTCCTGAGGGGACCCAGCTTGGAGAGACTGGAGCTTCATGGCCAAGAGTTCTTCAGGAGGCAAGCAGAGCAGAGCAAGGGGCCCTGTGCAGTTGCTGGTGGAGGAGCAGGTCAGTACCGTCGCTCACACCGCTCTGCTAGGTGGCCGCTGCGCCAGGTATCTGTGTGAGTGCCAGTCGCACGCCTGCACCCTTCATTCCTAGCTGAGCAAACACAGCCTGGATGCGGCGCCTCCAGGTGGCTGGAGCAGCCTGGTGCTGGGACAGAGCTGGTTAAGTCCAGGTTGGGGCAAAGAGTTTGTGTTTTCAGTCCTGGCTGAAAATAAGGCTCAGATGTGGTGGTGATGAGCACACCAGGGAAGGATAGGTTTGTTCTGGGTCCTTTGAATTCAGGAACTGATGGGTAATGGACAGGAGAAATCACAGCAGACACATTGAATTTAGGAAAGTGGATTTGGTCCCAGGGTGCTGCTGCCTGACAGCCCTGGAGACTGACAGTATCTGCAACAGATACTCCAGACGGTCACCCTGCCTCCTGTTTTGTCCCTGGGGAGGGGCGTGTAGCCGGCTGGCACACTGCCTGCAGAGGCTGGCATGGCTGTGCCAGGTTCGCAAAGCAAGCAGAGACCTCAGAGAGTTGGCACAGGTGAAGACCCCCAGTCAGCACAGGCTGAGACCCCTGAGAAATTGCTTCTGTATTTATTAGGACCAAGCTTGTCCAGGGAGGTGAGGCTGAGGGCTTCAGCAGCAGCAATGGGGGGGGTCTCCAGGGGAGATCCAGAGTAGTAAGCAGCAGGATGGGGAATGCAACAGGAGGTTTTTGGGGTGCTGGCCAAAATGAAAATTCCATTTCAGATCAAACAGGAGGTTGATAGCTTTGCTTGTAGAGGGCTGGGTTTGGTCACTAAGTTGTCTAGGTAAACATAAAAGCAAAAAGAGTTTTAACACCACAAAGGAAACCAGTTTTGTTCAGAAAATGAAACATAGCATTCTGTTGATTTTTTTTTTTTAAAAAGAGTGTTATTTTCCCCTGGGTAGAAGAATGTGGCTCTAACTGGTGAACAGGTGTTGCTAAAACCAACAATATTCTGAATGAAGCAAAAACTTTGTCTGAAAACACCTGCCCTGTTTGAGTGTTGATCACTTTGACAACGTGGACCCAAAATAGCAACATCTCTCATGTAAAAATGTGTCTGACTCCATTGCAGAAACTCATCTCTGTGCTCTGAGCTCAGGCAGGACAAAACTTACACCTGGATCTGAATTCTCCCTCCAGCTCCTGAACCTTCAGAGCATCCCTAGGTCGACTGGGGGAGTTTTCTAAATACGGAGCTCTCCAGGGCTGGAGTGCGACAGGAGCAGACAGTGTCCTTGCCACAGGGAGAGCAGCCCTGGCCTGTCCCAGAAGCTCACCTTCGTGCAGGTCCCCGCAGCTGTGCAGCTTTGTGTGGGAAACATCAGCTTGTCTTCAGCACGCCAGGAGAAAGCTGCAGCGCTTCGCACCCATTTAACGTCCTTGGCTCAGGAGGGTGGGTGAGCTGCAGCAAGGAGGATGAGGAGGATGGTCCCTTTTCTAGGCAAGCCCAATATTTCAACATCTGGTTTCTTCTGATGAGAACTAGCAATCCCCGTGCTTTCATCCTTCTCCTGGGCAGATAGGCTGGTGCCTGGCTAGGACTGCACAGGCCTGTTGCTTAGTGCGATTCTCCCTGCAAAGCCTTTTGGTTTGACTTCACTTTTTTTAGAAGTTTCCCAAGCCAGACCCATGAACATGGACTTCATCCTGCCACAGCCTGTCCCAAAGCTAGCTACTCCTCATGCTAAAGTACGAGGGGTATTGCAGTGGTGGCAGGCAGCCCCCATCATGGCATGGGAATCCGGTGAGAATATTCACTGGAGTAATTACTCACTATTGTGGACAATCTCAGTGCCTTGTCACGTGTTGGGATGCAGCTTGGCTGTCTGAGAGAGCCAGCAATGCTCCTGGAGCACACCACAGCAAACAAGTCACTGCTGTGATGGCTCTGGCACTGGCTGGTTGTTGAAGTAAACAGACAAACAAAAGTATTAAAAAAACTGAATTAAAAAAAAAGTCTTTAAAATACTTCCATGTCTGTGACTTCTCTCCCTAGACCTTTTGGGTTTTATTTTGCAGGTGCTGTGTTGCTTCTCCCCAGAGATGCTCTGCACATATCTGTCACCTATAGTGCAGTGAGACCACACAGCTGGTCCTGAATCCTGGTCCTGGAGACTGGGGAGGGTCAGAACATGTCAACGAAGAAGGAATGAGACTCCATCCTGGGAAGTGCAGGGGATCCCACACAGCAGCCAAATCTGTCTCTCCTGATGTTCAAATCTGGGGTTCAGACAGTTGTGATCTGAGAGATAAGATGAGCCCTGCTCGCCCCACAGGAGCCCACAGTGTCTGTGCTCGCAGGGAACTCATCTGCAGCTTGCCTGGCTGTAGTTCTACTCTGCTGAGGTTGGTGTGGAGCTGGAGATGCAGCCCACTGCCCTTGCTGTGAAATGGGGAAAGTGTCAGACCTGCTAGGCGGGAGAGTGGTCCAGGACCAGCGCCAGCTGGAGGATGCTGGACCAGCCTCAGTGGGGCATCCCCTCAGGTGAGGCCGGTGCTTGCAGTGCTGTGGGGTTGTTCAGCCTGGAGAAAAGGAGGCTGAAGGGAGACCTTATTGCTCTCTACTTGGAAGGAGGTTTTAGTGAGTTGGGATCGGTCTCTTCTCCCAGGCAACAAGCAAAAGGACAAGAGGGAATGGCCTCAAGTTGTGCCAGGGGAGATTTAGATTCAACATTAGGAAAAATTTATTCACTGAAAACGTTACCAAGCATGGAGCAGGCTGCCCACGGAAAGGGTGGAGTCACTGTCCCTGGAGGTGTTTCCGAGAGGTACAGATGTGGCACTTAGGGAAATGGTTTAGTGGTGGACTTGGCAGTGTTGGGCTTGCAGCTGGACTTGATGATTTTAAAGGTCTTTTTGAACCTTCTTTGGCTCAGTTTTTAGTAACAGAAACACTTTTACTGAGGAGAGCCAGCCCCTCAAGCCAAGAGACAGGGGCCAGGAGCAAAATGTCCCCCCCACAATCCAGGAGGAGATGGTCAGTGACCTGCTGCTCAACATCAATGTGCACAGATCTATGGGACTGAGTGGGATTCATCCTAGAGTGCTGAGAGAATTGGCAAAATTAACCTCATCTAAAATGTGTTGACTTCAGGGATGAAGGCACTGTCCATCATTTACCAGCAGTCCTGGCTGACTGGGGATGTCCCAGCTGATTGGAAGTCAGCCAATATAACACCCATCTATAAGAAGGGACAGAGGAAGGATCCAGGAAATTACAGGCCTGTTAGTTTGACTTCAGTGCCAGGGAGGCTGATGGAGCAGATCATCCCGAGTTCCATTATGCAGCACATGCAGGACAAGCAGGTGATCACGCCCAGTCAGCACAGGTTTGTGAAGGGCAGGTCCTGTTTAACAAACCTGATCTCCTTCTCTGACAGGGTGACACACTTGTTGGATGAAGGGAAGCCTGCGGTTGCTGTCTACCTTGGCTTTAGTAAGGCATTTGACACTGTTGCCCACAGCATTCTCCTAAAGAAATTGACAGTCCTTGGCTTGGATGGGCATACGCTTTGCTGGGTAAAAAAACTAGTTAGATGGCCGAGTCCAAAGAGTCGTGGTCAATGGAGTTAAATCCAGTTGGTGGCCGGTCACGAGTGGTGTCCCCCAGGGCTCAGTACTGGGCCTGGTCCTGTTTAACATTTTCATCAGTGATTTGGATGAGGGAATAGAGTGCACCCTTAGTAAATTTGCAGATGACACCAAGTTGGGTGGAAGTGTCGATCTGCCTGAGAGTACTGAGGCTCTACAGAGGGATCCAGATAGGCTGGATCGCTGGGCCAAGGCCAGTCACAGGAGTTTCAACAAGGCCAAATGCCGGGTCCTGCACTTCAGCCACAACAACCCCCGGCAGCGCTACAGGCTCAGGGAGGAGTGGCTGGAGAGCTGCCAGGCAGAGAGGGGCCTGGGGGTGTTGGTGGACACCAGCTGAACAGGAGCCAGCAGTGTGCCTAGGGGGACAAGAAGGCCAACGGCATCTGGGCCTGGATCAGATGCGGTGCTGTCAGCAGGAGCAGGGAGGTGACCACTGCCTGTACTCGGCTTCGGTGAGGCCTCACCTTCAGTGCTGTGTCCAGTTTTGGGCCTCTCACTACAGGAGGGACACTGAGGTGCTGCAGAGGGTACAGAAGTGGGCTGCCGAGCTGGGAAAGGGTTTGGAGCCCGTGTCCTGTGAGGAGCAGCTGAGGGATCTGGGGCTGTTTAGCCTGGACAAGAGGCCTTATCCACTCTCTACAACTCCCTGACAGGAGGTTGTAGCGAGGCGGGGTTGGTCTGTTCTCCCTAGTGGTGAGTCACAGGACAAGGGGAAATGGCCTTAAGTTGTGCCAGGAGAGGTTTGGGTCAGATATTAGGAGGAATTTCTTTACTGAGAGGGTTGTCAGCCATCGGAACAGGCTGCCCAAGGAGGGGGTTGAGTCGCCATCCCTGCAGGTGTTTAAGAGACAGACAGATGTGCTGAGGGACATATTTTAGTGTGTTGATAGGCCTAGGAAAAGGTTGGACTCAATGTTCTTGAAGGCCTCTTCCAACGGAACCTGTTCCATAACTGCTGCCCATTGATTCTACGCGGTGCTAGGATACTAACCCAAACATACCGTGAGTCTGCCATTGCCCTGCCTGGCTGGCAGAGGGTGCCCGCTGCAGAGGCGCGCTGTGCACTGCGCTGGGGCTGAGCTGCGGTGCCGGCTGGGCCACGAGAAGCCCGCTTGCCCCTGCCAGTGCAGCAGCAGCCCCAGCTGGGCACTGCTGGTGTCTCTGGACACATGGGTGGCTGTTTTGGGACCCTCCGGCACAGTGACCGGGACCGAGACCGAGGCCGGGACCAGGACCGAGACCGGGGCCGAGAGCAGGACCGGGAACAGTCCCTGGGGCACACAGGTAAGCTGTCCATGGGGATGCCACGGCTCTGCTCTGCCCGAGTGGGGCTCAATACTCGAGGCTGCAAAGCCTGGCGAGGCCTCATGGGGCCGCTGGGGAGACCCCGGCGCTGGGCGCTGGCTGCCGTTGGCTGCCGTTGGCTGCCGGGGCTGCCCGCCTGCCTTTCCCGAGAAGGCCACTGGGGTTCCCTCTTGCTGGGCGCTTTCTGTGTCACTAGATTTGGGTTTGTGGGAGGACAAAGCAGGGCACTTTGGCCAAGAAGGGGAGAGAACAGCTCAGGGGGTTGGTTTATTCCCATGCCGTTGGCTTTTCGGGAGCTCCCTTGCTGCCACCACTGCCCTGCTGCCACTGCTGCCCAGGAGCACCCCAAACGTCCCAAGGCTTGCAGATCCCCTGGGGTGCTGCCAGCCCCCAAGGTGTAATTCGCATGCCAGCATGCCTGAAGGAGCTAACGGGGCTGTGCTAGCAGTCTGGAGGAGGGAGGTGGCTCAGGGCTGGTGCCTGTGGCCACATGTCCCCCCGGGAGAGTCAGTAGCAGGGTGAGGCCTCAGCCCCAACTGCCAGGAGCACAGCCCTGATTGCTGGGAGCTTCGCTCAGCTCCAGGCCAAAGCTGTTTTCTGCCCACTGTTACAAAATATTTCAGCACTGGGGAGGTAAATTAGTCACTGGCACAACTGGGAACAACTCCCCACCAGTGGTTTCAGTTGGTCTCAGGTGGGGAGCATCCTTCTGGGGATCTGAACGCTTCTCCCCATCACCTGTCTTCCTCAGGTGAAAAATGTGAGTCCCAGTGCCACCGCTCCCCCACGTTCCTGCACCGCTTGGGCCAACCAAAGAGCTCCAAAGCCCCACACCGGGTAAAATGGTGTCGGAAGAAGACCAAGGCAGCAGGTACCTGTCCCTGGGAAAGGGGGACTCAGCTCCTGCTCACTGGGACCTGGCTGAACAAACGGAGCCCGGCGGGGTCTGCCAGGATGCAGGGAGGAGAGGAAGGGAGGGAGGAGTGAAGCAACCAGCAGGCAACTCCTGCCCAGGCGGGAGCCAGCTCAGGCCTAGCTCTGCCTGTGGCTTGTTTCGCTTCCCCATCTCCACTTCGCCCATGTGCGGAAGCGGACTGAGTTGCTGGAGGAAGTCCTTTATGAAGTGTGTTCAAATCAGCTGTTCAGAAATGTAGAGCTTTTTCTTTCAAAGAAATGCTCATTCATTACATGTCCAGCCTTGGGCCATTCTTTTCTACTGCTAACTATAAATAAGAATTTTAATTCTTCATGCAAATAACAGTTTGTTTGACTGACTAGCGAAGCTGGCTCATTAAAAAAACTGTATAGTTGTGGTCACAGAAGTGACTTGCAAAAACCAGTGCACATTTCATCTCCACATCTCTGGGTACATATTTGTCTACCAAGTCCAACCTGATTACTGACAAAAATTGTTTTTTGATCTTGTTATCCCTCCACAGCCAATACAGCTGTGGAAGAGCAAGATGGATTTTTATGCGTCTCAGCCTTCATTAACATAATTACCAGCTAAAGTTTACGTTCAACTGACAATGTATGAGAATGCAGCTTGGGTTTCAGATACCAACCAGAGCAGAGAGGGGAGCAAATCTCATTTTGACTATCAAATGGATAAGCAAAGAGTTTTGTAAGCTCACCTGCACTGGAGAAGTGCTCTCGCTCTAAGGTCTCCTCTCCAAAACATCTCTGTCCTGGGATCACCTTTCTATCTGAGCTGCTCAGTGAGGGTCTGTCCCAAGAGCACGGAGGGAACGTCCCCTCACTTTGAAGCCACTCCAGAACCAGAAAGAAGCCAGTCATCAAGGGCATCATGTACTTAGGACACATCCATTCCACGGACCTTGCCTTCAGCCTTTAGGGTGATACCAGATGCACACAATTCCCAGCCAGATCTGCAGTGCAGCCCATGGGCTTTGCTTTCAGGTGGCATAGTTAGGCAGAATGTCCTAGACCTCTGCCACAAAATTTGACAGCAGCTCTTCCATGTGTTTTCTCCTTTCAAGGTAAGGCTGGGACATCAGAGCCAAGCAGCCTCACTACTGAGGCAAAAGAAGTATCTCCAGGCCCCAGTACTGAGGCAAAAGAAGTATCTCCAGGCCCCAGTACTGAGGCAAAAGAAGAATTTCCAGGCCCCACTACTGAGGCAAAAGGAGTATCTCCAGGCCCCAGTACTGAGGCAAAAGAAGAATCTCCAGGCCCCAGTACTGAGGCAAAAGAAGTATCTCCAGGCCCCAGTACTGAGGCAAAAGAAGAATCTCCAGGCCCCAGTACTGAGGCAAAAGGAGTATCTCCAGGCCCCAGTACTGAGGCAAAAGAAGTATCTCCAGGCCCTGCTACTGAGGCAAAAGAAGTATCTCCAGGCCCCACTACTGAGGCAAAAGAAGAATCTCCAGGCCCTGCTACTGAGGCAAAAGAAGTAGCTCCAGACACCTCCTCGGCGCTGCTGGCTACTCGAGAGGACCTTCCACCAGGTAAGATTATGCCTTTGGTGTCACCTAGATTTCCAGAGGTTGAATGTAGCAAGGCCTGACACTGCAGCTAACTGACCCCCTGTCATCCCTTGAGTTTCTCATCTTTGTTGCTGCAAGGAGATGATGGGTTGTCTGAGCATGGAGGGGGCTGGAGGCACTGGTGGGGCTGGCTGCAGGGGAGCGGTGTGAAAGAGGCAGCTCTGTCTGGCATGGACCTCCTTCTTCCCCTTAACCCTACCTATTTCCTTTTCAAGAGATTTCACTCTCCTTCTACATTGAGAGCTGTTCTTCCCAGTGCCTCAATTCCCAGCTCCAGGAAGCAGCCAGAACGAAGCTGTGGGCTCTGGAGAATGACGAGAGAGATGCCTGTGCTCTCTTCAAGGTAGGATCTCCAACCCCATCAGGCAGAGCATATACTGGGAGGCTTCTAGTGCGATGGGATGTATGGTGGGAAACCAAATGCCGCTGAGAAAGAGAAATTCCTCCAAGGCTGCTGCAGAGTGTGTTCCTGCACACAGAGACTCTCTAGGGCACTGGAATGATGAACTGGTAACACGTGAGAGGCAGATGCAAAGCTGAGCCTCATGTCAGGAGCCTCATATTGGAGGCTCTGAGCTGCCTGAGGGATCATGCAGATAGCCCTGGGCTGAGTCTAAAGAGCTGGGGATGCAGAGCTGGAATCACCAAAGCTGCGTGCCAGACTCAGGCCCAAGGTGAAGGGAGCCTCTGAAGACTTCATACAGAAAAATCCCTATGGATATAGAGATGTGTTGCCTGATCTAGTCGAGAGGTGGCGTCCCTGCCCATGACAGGGAGTTTGGATTAAATGATCTCTAAGGTCCCTTCCAGCCTAGGCCATTCTATGGTTCTATGATTCTGTGATGTTTACTGGTCTGAACTCTTCTTCCCTGCTGATTTTTAAGGCCCTAGCCCCTCAGGGCTCCCTGCAGAGCTTCTCTGAGGATCTGGAACACTGTAAACATACTAGTGCCAGCAATAGTGAGAGTCTCCTTCTCTGGAGACTTTCAAAGCCCACCCGCATGCGTTCCTGTGTGACCTGGCCTAGATGACCCTGCTTTGGAAGGCAGGTTGGACTAGATGATCTCCAGAGGTCCCTTCCAACCCCTAACGTTCTATGATTCCATGAATCTCCTTTGAGGTGCAGTTACTGCCTTCAGCCTCAGAGCTGCAGTTTGGAAGCTATGCCTGTCTTGACTGAACATTAAGCCACGCTGTGGGTGATGGGGGCAGTAGCACCCTGTGAGCTGTGAAGGAAAAACTGATAGGAGAAGAAGCACCCCACGAAAAGCAGTCTCTCAGGATTGTTAGGTGGCAGTTAGTCAGAGGCCTATGGTACACAAGATATAGGGAGTAGTTTAGCACAAGTTGTAAAAGAACATAAACCAAAAATAATTGACAAGAACACCAGTGATAAGGGTATCTAACAAGGACCATCTGGTGACGAAGCCCCTTGTGGAGTTCGAGGACAAGATACCTTACGAAATGTGCTGAGAACAACTAGTTTTGGGACTAAGGTAAAAAGTTCATTGTGAGGAAGACATACGGCCTTCATCCCTGAAGACCCCTGCCCACGACCACCAGGAGACACTGCGCAAGTGTCAAGGGGAGGAGCAGCCAACCACCGGAACTGAGTGCCTTTTCCGGGATAGCTCATGAATATGTATAGGCATCTCATGAATATGTAACTTTCACGGCATATAACCAAGGTAAGTGCATCGTTCAGGTGTGCACGTCTTTGGAGGAGAGATCCCCCGTGCACCAGCGCGCTTATTAAAACAGACCTACTTTATAACTTCTCGAGTTATAGAGTCTTTTCCGCGTGTCAGTGGGTATGACTCGCGTGTCTGAGTTTCAAAGGCAAAGTGGTTCTGGTGTGTGCCACAGGGAAAAAGATTTGGAGAAGGGGATGAAGCTTCTTCACTCTTTCACTGCACCATGGGTACGTACAAATACTCCATCCCTCCTGGCTGAAGGACTCGGCTGGCTGCTTGCACCCTCCCCTTAATCCCAGGCAACCAACTTGCATAGCTTTGGTCTTGACTGTGCTAATAAATGAGTGCCCAATCTTATTCTAGTGTCTAATACTATTCCCATACTGGCAACAGAGACCCTCTGTCAGAGTCTCAGGATTGTCCCTTAATCTTGATTTGTCTTCGGTGTGTAGGAGCTGTCAGCCACCTTGGTCTGTGTGCAAGCACAGAAGGATCAGTTCCTCCTCACTTTCAACACCTTAGAAGAAGTCTGGAAGTTTTACACATACCTGACATTAGGTAATGTTTTCAAGGTGTGGGCGTTCTAAACAGGCAGTGTGAGAAGCATTTTTGGAGACGGTATTCTTTGACACCAAAAAAAGCATAATGTAACAGGGTGGCCAGATGAAGAATAAGAGGACCTTGATGTCCATCTACTCTATAGATGTATGAAACACTGTCTGGATCAGTGAACAAGGAGGATGCCTTTTGGGTGATCCCTCTATTGCATTTTGGGGATGCAAACAGAGTTAGAGGCTGTTGCCTCACAGCACGGTGGCAGATGGCAGACAGGGAGACATCCAAAGAGCACTTCATTCTGCCCGGTAAAGGAGGATGCTAACACTGCTTTCCCTCTCGGTTTCTTAGGATACGTGGGCAACTGTCTGGAGCAGCTTCTCTTTGACCAGGTGTACTGGCTAAATTGTGCCCTGGTGGAGGACACAAAGATCAGAGTTACTGTGGATGAAGCTCGCTTGGCCGGCATATATATGGATCTGCTACTCCAGGAAGGTGGGAAGGGGCTGCGTATGTAGGGACTGCCTCAAAAGTGCCTCAGCAGGGCTGTGCTGTAGCCCTGTGCTGAGCTATGTGTTGCACTGATGCCACTGACCTGGGCGTGACTCCTTCTACTTGCAGGTAACTTTTTTTCCAGAGCAGTGCCTGGTCTCTGGCAGCCTGAGCAGGAAAGAGAGGGAGACCTGCAGCTCTGCGAGAATGACCTGATCCATGTAAAGAACATTGGAAAGAAGTCCGAGTGGGAAGGGATGTCCTTACTGACGGGTCACCAAGGTCTGGTGCCTCTGACAGCTGTAGAGCTAACACTTCACCCATTTCACCAGTAAGTAGACTGGCCGATTAATGGGGTTCAAGCCAAGATTCCTTCCTGATCCTGATGCATGAGCTGGCATGGGGTGAGAAACTGCTCTTACTTCTGGCAACGAGCAAGATCTACGCAATTTTGTGAGGGTATACATTACGTGTAAGGACAATTACTGGGACCAATTCACATGTTGTTAATAGGACAGTGCAAGGACACGCTTCAGATATTCTTGTATGATACTGATTTAGGTCATACCTGAGATTATTTGTGATTTACAGGGGAATAACTGAGAGAAAAAGCATATCCCAAGACCTAGGTAATGCCAGTCAAATGAAACCTCCCACTGGACACCTGGCTGTGCCCCAGAGACACCCTCTTGTATGCCCACAGTGAAACCCTCCTTACAGTCTGCCACATTTATCCTGCTCTTACCATGTGGGGTGAGGCTGCAGTTGTGAGGTGGAAACTACCCTCTGTGCCCAGTAACACCATTATAAGGAATTTCTGGACTGGCTGTGGTGGCCATGCTCTGTAGCAGCTCTGGCACTCCCAGGGGACAGAACATCTGTCCTGCCTATCCCCAGTGCCAGCCTGAGGACAGGACTGCTCAGAGAGGTTCCCCTTTGCCTTGCAGGTGGTTCCTGAAGAATTATGCTGTGGGATTTGGCATTTCCCAGGAGATCAGTGGGATGACCTCTCAGCCAATTGGTGAGTGATACCTGTGTGATGCAGCTGCCCTCCCCAGGGAAGGACACGGCTCTTGTGAACCTGGGCTTGGCCACAAATGCAAAGGGCCCATCTCTTGTTCTAACAATGACTCTCCATTGCAAGGTGCTCTAAGGGAATACTGCCTCTTTGGGCTTTCCTGAACGGAGAACACGGCTTGTGAACTGCACGTACTTTGTAGGATGATCTGAGGCTGCTGGTGGCATCCTTCTGCCACTGTTTTTTTCTATTCTACTGCAATTTTACCTCTCCTTGAATTCTTTCAGGACTGAAGTTTTAAATAATTTAAATAGTTAGGGTCCCCACCAGTGTGCACATGAAACCTCTGCCCAGTCATTAGCCCCAGGCCATCCTTGTCCAGACATGGGCATCGTTCAGACCATGCTGGTCTTGGGAAGTCACTGCAGATGTGAATTTGGCATGTAGTGTGATGGACATCTGCATTGTTAGAGACTTCACTGCTGGCAGAGAATTGAGACAGTGCAGATTCTGTGAAGCTCCATGTTTCCGGCCACCTTCCATACTGCAGTTCTCAGAGGTTTCAGTTTTTCACTGTGTGATGTTTACTCATGTCTCTTGTATATTTTATTATAATCCTCTTTTCAAGAAGAAACTGCAGAGATCTTAGTCCGAGAGCAAACCAAATCTGAGGGGACAGAGAGTCCGCCTTCTCAAGCTGAAATCATGGTCTCTTCTTCCCCAAGTCTTTTCCAGCGAGGAAGTTTTAACTGTGGCCTCACACTGAAATGCCCTTGTTTGCCTTGGTTTTCCAGTCAAAGGCAGATGCACCGCCACAGTGGACCACAGAGGAGCGGCATCTGATGAACTGAGTTTCTCCAAAGGAGATGGCATAGAAGTCGTTGGTTTCTTCATTCCAGGACTCCCATGGTTTGTGGGCAAATCCCTCAGCAGTGGGAGCATCGGCTTTGTCCCAACACGATACATAAGGATCGAGGCTTGCAAACCTCTGTAAGTTTACTGCTTCTGTCTAGATAAGTTAAATCACGAGAATGAAGGGAAGACTTCAAGTCCCAACTCAAGGCCATGTGAGAGTTCAGGGAAGGTGATGTGCTTTGCAAGGCCTTCATAGAGGATCCATTTGAGATCTCTCCAGAAGCTTTGGCCAGGCTTTGCTGCCAATAGGCTGCAGGAGTCTCTGCCCGCACAAAGTAATCATTTTTCACTCGCCTCAGGTGATTATAGGAGAGGAACATATCAGGCCCTGGGCTAAACATGGCTCAGAAAGGGCTTCTGGAGACAAAAAAGACCAACAGGTCCCTCCTTCTGGTACTCTTTGGTTCCTCCATGGAGAATCTGGATCTGAGAGCCCTGATGAGGAAGGTGTCCAGACTCCTGTATCCATCTGCAGTTTTCTGATGGAAGGAAGAGGAAGGATGGGAAAGCCCATCTCATTCCACAGAACAGCTGCAGTGTCAGGGGATGGGGAGACACTGATATTTTTCCCTTGATGTCTATCTCAACCCAGGAGAAATGTGTTTCTGAGTGAAGAAGAAAAATTCTCTCTCCTACACATCCCCTGCAATGATGACAAACAGCACTTCATCACCCTCCTCAGTGACCTGGCATGCACTGACATCACCTCTGTGTACTGGCTGGGTGAGTTTCCCCTTTCCTTACATCTGTAAGGTGTGAACAGTTTATCTGCACATTAACACTGACCAAAGCTTTGGGCTTTTTTTTATCTGTTTGTCTCTTCTTGTAGATGGCTCTGAACCTACGGCCATATTCCCAAAAGTGCCATCAGGTATGTGGAGGGGACAAAATGGGATGCTTTTATGGTGACTTCTAAGAGTGAATTTTGACGTGGTTTTCTTGTCCCTTCCAGAAGCTGTTCCCTGCGGCTGTAAAGATATCCAGCAGTTCCAGTCTTTGGAAGAAATAAATGACTTTGCTACGACTAGCACCTCCAAGCTGTCTACCCCAGGGAGTGAATCAACCCCTGCTACATTGGAAGAGACTATTCTGAAGAAGGGGGATGATTTGGATCATCCCAAGTTCTTTATTGACCTCAATGCTGGATACATGGGAGATGCTGATGCCTTTGAACCCATATTGACCTTTCTTAACCAAGACGGTTACGTGTCTGCTTTTCAAAGCCTCTATGATCTCGGTTTTTCCTTTTTCACCTCCACTTTTCGTGGCTTCTCTGATGAAGATGAACTGGTCTTGTACCTCGAGACATCCAGGAAGTGGGCCATGAGGAATCATTTGGTTTGGGCTCATGCTAGGCTCTGCTTTCTCTTGGGTAAGCTCTATATCAAAAAGGTCAAGTTCTCCAAGGCTCAAGTCTACTTTGAGGAAGCCATGGCCATCCTGGACAGGAGTTTTAGGGACCTGCGCCTGTTGGTTGCACTGCATGTGAACCTTGCCTCCACGTACTTGAAACGGAACATGAAGTACGAGTTCTCCTTCCTGCTGGGAAAAATGGTGGCCTTGCTTGTCTGCTTGCCTGGCCACCCTTTCAGCTCTGAAAATGAGGTGGAAGCCATGATGTACGTCCTGAGGGAAGCCATTGCTGTGGGTAATGCTCTCTTGGAAGCACGGGTCTGCTTCCTTATTGTCAAGCTCTTCCTCCAACTCGGCAAAAACGATAAAGTGCTGCCCTTTGCCGAGCATCTTCAATGGCTCACCACCGCTTTACTTAGCCGAGACGCTAGTTCTGTGCCATTGGATGCCAGACCCATCTTGAGCTATCTGTACAACAAGAAGGATTTGCCAAATATTGCACTGGCCTCTGCCAGATTGTTTGTTCCCAGGAGCACCAAGGAGGCACCAACACTAATTTGGAGAGCCGGCTTAATCCTCCAGAATGCTTCCAAACTCCTGGGAAGCCAGCTGGAGAGGAACAGCATCCCAGCTCTGGCTTGTTTCTATCTCATTCAAGCACTGCATTTCTCCTGCGAGAGCACAGTTGTGCGCATCCAGAGGACACTGTATGCCATCTTGTCCAAGATGTACCTCCAGCATGGTTTGTTGGACATGGCGCTTTGTTGTGCGGACAGGGCCGTAACCCTCAGCAGACTGATGGGCGAAGAACAAGTTTTTGAGTCTTCCATCTTTTTAGGATGGGTGTATCTCCTGCACAGCCAGCCAGGCCCAGCTGCAGACATCCTGTGGCAGCTCTCGCTCTCTCTGCTCGGGAAGGACAGCGCGACTCAGAGCGGAGCTGTGCACAATCTCCTGGCCATTGCCCTCAAAGGAGTAGGGCAGGTGCAAAAGGCTGCAGAGAACTACCTCCGAGCCCTGCACAAAGCCGAGGAGACAGGGAACAAGAGGAACCAGGCTATCGCCCTGGCTAACCTGGAACAGCTGAACCTCTCACACGGAGCAAACCATCTGTCTGAGCTCTACCTGCTCCAGTCGACTCAGCTCTGCGCTGAGCTTCAGGGCAGCAAATACCCAGAGATGGAGCTGGCGTAGGTGCTGGTGCGGCTAGCGCAGGCCGTGGTGAACAGGCAGAGGACGGAAGACGGCAAACTCTGTTATGAACTGGCGTTGGCTTTTTCCCTGAAGTGGCAAAACCTGTGGAGAGAGTAGAGCCTTGCTAGCGGGAACCAGGGCAGCGCCAACCTCTGTGCAGCACCCTGTCAGGTGCCTTAAGGCAGTCCCCTGACCTGTCCTTTTCCCTTCCGTGTACTGTGGGATATTTAGAGAACAGCAGACA